>NW_027281105.1:0-34195 GCF_046629955.1 Centroberyx affinis
ATATATACATAACATACATACATACATCAATACACATATATATATATATATATATATATATTATACATATATATATATATACATTAAACAATTCAATGTGCTTTATTGGCATGAAAGTTCACAGACAATATTGCCAAAGTGCCTGGACAGAGGATAGAAACTTTGTATTTTGAACCATTTAGCGTGAAAATGAAAATATTTCGCAGATATTTTTAGCATGGCAGGTAGGCCTAGTTATTTTACTATGGGGAGCCACCATGCTAGATACATGCTAATACATAGCCTGTAGGGGAAACACTGCTACTCATTCAACATTACAGAACAGTGTTGATTTTTTCTGCAGTACGGTTTTTGTCTCAATTAGTTGATCACAGTCTTGACTCAAAGAGTCAATCACAGTCTTCATGTGATGAGTCATGATTTATGGACAGTGAAATTTACTTGCATAACTGGTATCAGTGGCAGGTGTTATATCACGACACAGTTGGCCTTAATGGTGGATAATGAGGTTTCCAAAATGTTTGAACATTACAGGGTTTCCAAAAAGTCTGGAACCGCTCCTTCGCTTGCTCCTTCACAGAATGTGCTCAACATGACTAACTCCCAAATAACTCCCAGACACGTCTGCAATAAGATTGCCATGTTTCTTTGTATCTGACATGGCATATCCGGATTGTCGGCTGCACAAGTGTCTGGTTTTGCTTTTTCACAGAATAAACATTTTCCTTCAGGTGATTGCAGACTGTTTGGACAACCTGTACTTTTTCTGTACTTGTCCACACTATCAACATTTACACTTGCACACTACACTGTAATTGCAAAAGCTATATTGTGCACCATGTTCTAATGAAAGCAAATAAGGTGCTTTTAAAACTGCAATTGGTTTTAAGTATTTGCATTGAAGATATTGTAAATGTTGATTCTGAGTGGAATTCAATGGCAAGAGTAAGCCAAGGCACCAGTGTTCATGACACAATGAATCATAATGGAAATGGATTTCTAAATGTGTTCCTATAGCAGCTTCCACACTCATAGAGTTTATGGGTTTGTTAGTAGTTTATGTGCTACGCAATATGTCTACTTTTAGAGCAGTGCTGCAATAACATTAGCCATTACTCATTACTTAGTACTTGGTAGTCACTCATTTCTGGATTAATACAAGTCTACAATAATAGCATCTTCACAGATTGACTGTTATCTAAAGTGACTGTCTCCATGGTAATTGAGAACTTGCAGTCATAGGTAGCCATAATTTATAATCACTGATGTGCTGGTGTTATGATCACCTCCCGTAACAAGCAAAAAACTTGAATTGTTTTCCATATTGAGAACACAGCATTATAGCCAAGAGAAATTCAAAATGCACCAGGAAGACAACTTGTGCAGGTGTAATTGGCTGCGTTTACATGCACAGAGCAATCCGGCTGTTGGCCATACTCCGGTTAAGGTCTTATTCTGGTTAAGCTGTTTACATGCACCTTTGAGACCCTGCGATTAAGTATCCGATTAAGTTTCCTTGAATAAACCAATCAACAGAATGTTCTCGTCTACCTGTGGCGTCCTGCCCACAGATAGAACAGTCTGCCAGCAACTAAGTATTACAAGGTTCACCTGCCAGCTACCCCTCTGTCTTTGACTGAGCGATAGCAGGATATTTCCAATACATAAGAAAGAATTGATGATCCCAGTAGTAAGCTAATAAGTTTGGCTACCCAACCAGTCACTCTGCCAGGTAACCAGCTATCGTTTGGCGGTCCTATTCTATTCTAAAAATCTAGTTGGCTGGTGAATTAATGAAAGTGTGGAATACACTGTGGTATGGAAAAATAAGGAAAACACAGAAGAGGTAGTTGCCCTGATCTTACCTCAACGTCCTCTTATCATCTTATCTGCTTATTCTCATGCTTCATTTGAGCTTTAACATATTGCATATGACTATATTCATTGACACATTCAAACCAGAGGCAGCATTTTCCAACAAAAATGGAATATGTTAATTCACTTATTATCCACAAAATATTTATATTCATCCACAGCTTTAGGATTGTTATTATCCACAGCATAACTGATATTATCTGAAGCCTTGCAATCTTTGATTTGAAATTGAGTTCTGTGGATGTGATCAATCAAGATGGTCATATTACTTGCATTGTAATTTCTGTACAGGTGTAGATGAAGTTTAATTTTTAATGAACCAAAAAAATATATGAATACTTAACACAATTAAAGAAAAGGACTTGAACAGCATAATGTCCCACCATAATCACGATATATTAAACACAACCAGTTATGCTAATGAGGCCATTAATTCAGCGAATTAATGTATACATTTTCAAACATTTCTATGTCCACCTACTTGTCTTGATATATGGGTGGTATTTATATGAACCCTGAAATTTATGCAGCAAGGTGCTCCAAAATCTAATCAGATCTACTGTGGTGTAAGTTTGAAGTTCTATCATGTGTTGTTGGTGAGTTATGTTCACAAGAATGTGTCTATATACAGACACACGCGCGCACACACACACACACACACAAATGCCACCATGATGACATAATGTTCTGTGTACCATGTACCATGGTGATGGAACATAAAAAAAACTTGAAAATCATTATCAAGGATAAATCATTAAGATAAATACTATACATTAATGAATATATGTTCATCTCTCACATTTCTTTGTTCATAATTCATACAGTAAACACTGCCACAAACCAGATTGGGATGGAGAATGTCCTTTTCTTACCCATACTCAACTGCTCAACTGTGAATATATGGGAAATGTGGTTCAATTCAGTTCTTATGACGTGGGAATAGCTGAGTAGCAAACATCTTGACATTCTCCAATAATATGGACAACAATAAGCAAAACTGTTTGACATGTACTGATGTCAAAGGGAGGGATATTCAAACGCAAGATATGGCATCATTTCATACGAGATTAAAACAGCATACAGTTTTAGACACAGTTAAATGTTACTTGCGCCATTTAGTTTCCAAGGTAACAAGAATGGTATATTTAGTTTACTGAATGAGGCAGAAGAAGAGAAAAAAGTGTTGATCCCCTTGATGCAGCAATTACAATTAGTCAAAGTCAAATAGTAAAGATCAAAACACCTCATCTGCTTACAGTTGAAGGTGAGAGAATGCTCAAGAACATAATCGCCCAGCTCATTCACCACCACTTCTGACACTTGTGTCATTTGGTATTTAGTGCCATGACTGATTCATGTGGTACAGTAGAGGTTACACAGGAGCTACTCATCAAGGAGATGCAGGGGAAATACAGACGTCATAGAAAAGCTGTTCTTTATTCTGTCTGATGGGCTATTTTAACAGCAATAACCATTCAGTTTTCAATTCTGTTTATCTATTTATTCAGTAGCAATTCACTTCTTAGTGAAAAGAGCTAATAATACAGGATAATACAAAAAACAAGTGCTTACTGTACAAAACCACTGCAAGAATATAAAAAAAACAATTAGGCTATTTTATATGTAAATATAAAAAAGACACAACAAAAAAGCCAACAGTTTTGATTGGATACAAATATTTTTCATCACACTGTTCCACAATGCCATCTTCTTCAAAAAGGACTTGAATTGAAACCAACTTCAATAAAAAAATTTGTGGATCTTACTTGACGGAGGTTAATTCAATATGAAATTCCCATTCTGGGAACCCTAACTATTAAAACATATATAGCATATTAAACTTTGAACATAATCGCTGTTTCTTGTAATTAGTGTGGTGGCATCAATTTAATTGTGAGAGTAAACTGAACTTCTCATTCTAACCAACATTGGCCATAACTTAGAACAGTACAAATCTGAATTTATTTCCAGCTAGCTGGTTTCATTGATGCATCAAAATTAAACACCATTCTAGTTACAGCTAGAATCAGTATATTCCAAAGCACTTTACTTTAAAGTTCTACATGTAATAATTTAAAGGATGAGTATACCAAAGTAACAGAACAAAACTAGAAGGGCACTCAGAGAGCGCAGACCTCCGCCAAGGTTCGTGCTATTATTGCTTGTTTGTGAGTCGGATCCGCTCCAAAAATGTAATGGGTTCTTCCTTGGCCCATGCTACACCCTTCCACGAAGTTTCATGAAAATCGGGCCAGTAGTTTTTCTGTAATCCTGCTAACAGACAAACAAACAAACGGCACCGAAAACATAACCTCCTTGGCGGAGGTAATAACTGAATAGACACTATAGTAGTCATTGCTAACAAGCAATACAGTGAAGACACTTCATATACCGAAGGCCACTTTTTCCTTAACTTACATTTTATATTCAGCATAAAAAGTTACTCCTGCTACAAACTATCTTTGATGAAAGGTGAGAAAGTGTCTAGTGTCCCATAATTAGCGCCTGACTGCTGCCCTGAGTTTTGCGGAGCGTCCTCGAGGGTTCTCTTTTACATCTTCCACTTGTGGGGTGATCACTTTTCTTCGCAGAGGAAACCAGTGAACACTCCCTCCGTCTGTTTTTCCCTCCTCCACCTCTTCCTTCCCTTCTCCTCGCTTCCTCCGGTGGAAGCGGCGCTGATTCAGAGTAGACAAGTCGTCCCCCTGGAGGAAGCGTTTGACCAGTCTGTCTTCTAGTGAATGGAAGGTAAGCACGCAGAGACGTCCTCCAGGTCTCAGAACTGCCTGGGCAGCACACAGGCCTGCATACAGCTCGTTCAGCTCGTCATTTACAAAGATACGAAGAGCCTGGAAAGTCTTAGTGGCCACATGCGAGGGTCGCTGCAGTTGGTCTTTGCGTGCATAGATGGCAGCAGCAGGAAATGATCCTAGAGACAAAGAAATGCTCAAAGTCAGTGGAGTTTGTATTGTAAAAAAAACTTGGAGGTTACTCTTAATGTAGAACAAATACTCTCTGTGTAGTCAATATCTCTCTCTCTGGTTAACACTAGAAAGGCCACACCGCTGTCAATTGCCTGCTGTTTTAAATTTTAGAAATGAATTATCCAAGCTTTCAAAATGTCCCTCCATGACTTTCCCTAGACCTTCTTTCTATACAATCCGGTGTTGTTAGATTTTCAAAATCAGGCAAGGAAATAGTGGTTCTAATTATATTTACCCCCTTCAATTTCAATTATGTTTTCTTTTAATTCAATTAAAATAAAATTCAATTATTTGCCTTTTTGTACGTTTTTAAAAAAAAATAATTGGTTAAAATGCAGGGATAGGTTGTACGCCGTTTTGAATTGATGTTTGAAGACCATTTATAGGCTTATATTTTCTAATTTCTTTTAGCTACCTTTAAGCTGAAATCATTGTCGAAACAAGCATGCATGTAACATATGACTTTTTAGGAAACAAATAGATTTTATTAAAAATCTCATACCTGAGAATGACTTTTGGTTGAAAACATGATGCAAGGGCAATGCCCAATGTAGCATCAATATAATTCTGAACTTAAATATTTCACTTTTTTAATACAATTTTACTTCTGACAACTATATTTGTTACATATACTAGTTGGAAATCACCACTGCCTCGCTACTTCATATCGTCTGGGGCTCTTCCATATTGAGGAGGTTCACCATTTGTTTTATTTAGTTTCACTTTGAACTAGGGGAAACGCAAGACTCAGAGGAATTTGCAGGGGTCAGCATGGAATGGCCAAGTCGTACCCAGACGGCCGCCAACAAAGACAATGCCACAGGGAAGACAAAATGACAGAAACAAACAATTACACAATTAGATGGACAGAAAGAGAAATTTAGATAAATAGAGAGGAGTGAGTGGTGTGGCATTTCTCTCCTCCTGCACTCAACAGCCTTAGGTGTGACTCACCCTGCAATCAATACAATGCCTGCACAGCAAGGACCAGCCCTGGTCTGGCCTCGCCAAGTCATATGCTTTCTCTCTAATTCATCTTTCAAAGGTCCCACAGACAGAGCCATGGAGAATAGAGGAGATTAAGAGGTGCACAGAGAAGGAAAAAGAGGTTGTTAAGAAGGAAACATAACATTGTGAATGCATTACATAGGATAAACTACAACATTAACAACACAATGCTCTTGCTGCTATATCTTCAGTTTCACAGAAGGTGAAACCACGCTGAAGGAACAGTACAAACAAACACCTCAAAACAACTACAAAATGAATCCTCAAAGCATGTTGGGGAAGGGTTACTACTGGGTATAAAAGTGATAATCTC
The DNA here is from genome assembly GCF_046629955.1 of Centroberyx affinis. Classification (NCBI taxonomy): domain Eukaryota; kingdom Metazoa; phylum Chordata; class Actinopteri; order Beryciformes; family Berycidae; genus Centroberyx; species Centroberyx affinis. The sequence continues at coordinate 6,181 of NW_027281105.1, forward strand.
TTCCTCAAATGGCACAAATTAACCTCTGCTAATTGTTGGAAAGACATAACTGTAATCTGTTAAAATAACTCTCCTGTTTCTTTACAGCTCTGTGGAATTGATGTCCTGTAAAAGTTATGCCTATATGCTCAACAATGATGCAATGGCTCTTTCTTGACTATCAGTTTCCCACATTGTGGAAAAAGACCACCTTTGACAAGTTAAGGCATACTGTGTGCAGCACAACTTGACAATTTCAAAGTTCCAAAATACCATTTAGAGGCAGCCACATATGCAATAGATGCAACACTCAAGGACGTATTACATCATGTATATTGTGAAGGCTGAAGGCACATGTCTGGAATGACTGCATGTGACTTGCATGAAGCTGAGCTTGTATTGCTTTTTTTTTAGCCAAAAATAAAATTATTTTGACATACATATTATCATTTACATTTCATATAACCCTTTCATCAACGGCTCATAGTTCTTACAGTACTACACTAATCTGCATGGAAAAACATGATACATTTCAGTGAAATAAACTTGTCTAGGAGAAACATTATCCTCTCAAAGGTGAGTAGTAAAAGGCTACAACAGTGAAAACACAATAAAATACTATAACTAACCCTGATATTAAATTAACTAATTTATATAACAACTCCAATCTGGATGGATAAATGCTCAGGAACACCCATGGAAAAATTTGTCAAATAATTCACCACCAGTGTATCAATTTTACATCTAATATACTGTATGTTGAGGTAATATGCAAAAGAAAATCATGCAAACAAATACACAGGTCCCTATCTTAAAGGGACTTTGGTTATGGCAGGGTAGGTTCTCAACTCCTAATTGTACAGAACTGGTGCAACAGTATAAAACTGTGTCATCTGCATAAAGGTGCATTACAGCCATTTGTTGAGAAGGCAATGGCGTTAATATAAGTAGTGAAGACTGAGCTGTTCCTGGCCACACAGTCATGTGTGTACAGGCAGGGAGTAGAGCAATGGGCTGAGGACGCAACCTTGGGGAGAACCGGTATTGAGGATGAGGGGGTTGGAGGTGTCAGAGGTTGAATATTGTGTGACCACTGGAGCTAGAAGATCAGTGCAGGATTTGAGAACTGGCCCAGGGATGCCATCTGGGCTGGCTGTCTTCCTAGTGTTAAACCGCTTCAGCGCCCTCCTCACATCATATACCGATACGACGAGTGTGCACTCCTCTATAGCAGGGAAACTCACTCCAGCCGCAGTAGCTGGCAAGCTAACGTTAGCAATGTTAGCCTCGAAGCGCGCATAGAATGAGTTGTTAGCTAGAGAGGCATCAGCACGCACCATGGGTTCTGCATTTGTAGTCCATAATAGTCTGTAGTCCTTGCCACACGTGTATGGTGTCACATTGCTGGAATTGAGACTTCACTCTGTCTTTGTAGCATCTCTTAGCATCTTTCACCACACGTCGCAGTCTATATGATGCCACCTTGTATTCCTCCATGCACCCGGACACCAGTCCCGAGTTGTAGGCAGCATTGCGTGCGTTCAAAGCCTTGTGGATGGATCTATCAACCCCGGCTTCTGATTAGGGAAAGACCTGATTGTTACCGTAGGAATAATATCCCCAACCAGCGTCGCTATGAAGGTCATCACTACTTCCGCAAACTCGCAGATGTTGTTGCAGCTGGATTGGAACATGTCCCAGTCGACATCACACTTGCCTCTGATTGGGCAGTCCAGCGTTTGACCTCTCTCCTCACCACAGCTTCTCCTACCATCCTTTGTTTATAGTCTGGTATGAGGAAGATGGCGGCATAATCTGACTTGCCTTATTAAAATCCACAGCCACAATGAGGGCAGCATCCGGGTGCTTGGTCTGGTGGCAGCATAACATATCCTGTAAATCCGATAGTCTGCTTGTGGTAGAATGTACACAGCAGTAATGATGAATGAGCTGAACTTGCTGGGAAGGTGGAATGGACGACATTTAATAGTTAGATATTCCAGGTTTGGCGAGCAGGAGTGCGAAAGAGTCTTAGTCTCCTTGGGATTGCACCAGCTGTTGTTGGTCATGAAACAGACTCCACCACCCTTGGATTTTCCAGACTCCTCTGTTCTATCCATGTCAAAGATAGAGAGAGATTTGGGCGGTTGTATCATTTGATCCGGCACCAGGGGGGTCAGCCATGTTTCAGTCAGACAGAAGATCTTGTCCTCGCCCTAATATCATCCAACTTGTTCTCCAAGGACTGGACATTTGCAAGCAGGATGCTGGCCAGAGGTGGACAGTTGGCCTGAGCTTTCAGCCTATTCTCCAGCTCGTCTTCCCTGATGTTTCCATTTTCGCTGCCCCGAAGCGCTTCCACTGTTGTTTTGGTTTGCGCCTTGGAGGATCTCCTTCGGGCATGACGAAAATCCATTGGAACAAATAGTGCATATTGGTATTATCCAAGGTATATCATTGGAGGATAGCACTAACCTGCTAAGTCTGAAGTCTGAAGTAAGTCTGAAGTTCTGAAATGTAGAATGTCAACATATGTCATAAACACCATATGTACTAGGCTACTGACTAGTGGAGGAATTTAGGGGTAAAAAGGTTACATAGTGGATAAAAACATGGTCAAATAGCCAAGCGATCCTAAAACACCTTAGGAAAAAACTGACTTGAATTTAAAAGTTCATAATGGCTACCTTATAGGCAGATTGTTCTGAATTGCATCAAAATCACTGTATAATACAAATTACATGTTGTATAAATGTCCCTTGAGGGCTCCTACAACTTTATGAATTGTGGCCCAAACAGGAAGTGATTTTTTGCAAACATTCAAAATGTCTGCTTAAGGCAAATAAATATCAACACGTAAATTACGTCATGAAAGCATTAGGTATAAGTACCCTTTGGGTGATCCTTTAACATTGTAAAAGGTCTAAACAAATATAAAGGGGGTGAATTATTACAAAAATAAGAGATGGATGAGAAACTCGTAGACTGAGACATCCTAGAAAGGGTGCTCAAATCAAAGAGAAAACATTTTGCAGAGAAATTTCAAAATAGCTGTCTGTGATTATTAATTGAACTTGAAAGAATATACTGAGTTTTGGGAAATGAGCTCTTTGATCAACTTATTGTTGTGCTACACTGAACACAGACAGAGATGAAACTACTACCAGCCTTTGATCAACAGCAAGTTGATCAAAGAACTTATTGACAAATACCCTAATGTAAATGTTACTGAGGTATCCTAAAAGGGGTGCACAACAGTTCACTTAGGATGCCGCTATGAAATCGGTTTTGTTTTTTTTCATATTCTGTTTGGTTTTCTCCCATTTTCCAATTTCTTGGGTTAGTTTTTCATGGATTCAGTTTTTTTATACCACACCTCAGCACTCAAATGCCTGTGATGACATATTTTGTTGTACTGTGGCAACCCTGGAAGCCCCTGCTAGCTACTCTGACTGTATACCCCTGTTGGTTCAAAGGGAGCGTTGTTGCTTGGGAAGCATGAGGTCCTGGGTTTGCATCAGGTCCCTGTTGGATGCTGCAGTACACTCAGTACGAATATATATGCTTACAGTCAGCATACAACATGTTATATTTCAATATTTACTCTTTGATCAAGAATTCCATAATTGATACCACATTGATAATTTGGAGCTATGTATGTGATACTATGTAATAGCTTATAACACAGTGATCTTGCAATGCGTAAAATGACATCTACATGACATCATTGTGTGAATACAACCCTTACTCTTATATAGGTTTAGGACTCTTGTTAAATGTATGTTAAACAAGCAAAAGCAGGCTAAAATTAAATGCATAACAAATAGTTACAGGGCTTGGATTTTGCCTGTCAATGCTTCAATTATGGCTCAGAATCCAAAATGTGCTGGGGGGGCTATTTATTTTGGGTCCTTTTATGACAAGAGAATTACTATGTTTTAATGAGCCTGTGTCCCAGGGAAAGAATAAATTTATTCCATTTTGGTCGAGGGCACCAGAATCCCAAAGCTCTAAAATTTTGGACTTTTGGACCTACAGTGGATTATGGTGCACAAGCTGCTTGGAGAAATTTGATGGACATTTTGTGCTTTTTCAATAGTTTGGGAGAAGGCTGAGAAGGAGCTACAGGGGCTACCTCCATGTGTGGTGGTTGTACAAACTTCAATGTAGTTTTGACTAACATGGGGGGTGAGTAGATAATGACTCAATGTAAGGGTGAGCTGTTCCTTTACCTGCTGGTATAGCTTAATTGAAACGCATGTCAAAACATTTAAGATAACAGAATGAAAAAGAAGAAGCATCAGTCAGTTTTAAAAGCAAGTGGTGCAAGACAAACAAATCCAGGTGGACACACACAGACACCCCTACTACAATACAGGTTTAATTTGTTCCTGTGCAGTTTCATTCAAAAATATTATGCTATTCCACAATTCAAAAATTTAGTAGTATGTACTGTATATACTGTATATATATATATATATATATATATATGTATTTATTTTCAAAAAATCTAGTTACCTTCATTAATCAACTGCTAGCATAATTTGCAACTGTTTATCTCCCTTGTCATGCCAAGAGTTTGTTTACATTCCATGTTCCAGCTACATATAGTGATGTTGCTTGATTCTTCTGATTTTTTCTGTTAGCTACCTAAAAGAAGCCAGAATGCCAAATATAATTTGCTGTAATATTTTTCATATTTATACAGAAAAAAATTGCATTGTAAATGAAATGTCTATCTGAAACTTTAACTCAAGTTGTTGAACATACTGCTCTGCATGGTGTAACAGGATAAACTATTTGATTCAGCAGGAAATACAATGTAATTTACTTAAAGTGGTAACCTAGAGGGAACTGTTAGCAGCAAACACAAGCTGAGCCAGTGTTCAGCCCCGACTAAAAATAAAGCTAAGAGACACAGCATGGCCAAAAGTCTGGAGTGCTCAACCTCTATGGCACTTCAGGGATCTACAACCTCAGCTATAAGCATCTGCAGTAAGCGTGAGAGAGAAAATGATATGGAGGGAAGATGGAGAGAAAGAGAAAGAGCAAGAGAACAAGAATATGCCCACAAGAGCTTTTGTTATGATGTCTCAATAGCCCCAGACCTCAGACCCCAAAGTGATTCCCCCCACACAAAACCTTGTCATTCCTCCTCTAACTGTAGCATTTTTCTTTGGCAACAGTGTCACAAGTGGCCAAGCATAGACCCCCTGGAACTTAGACAAGTCAAGACCTCTTGGATTGATTGGAATAAACATTGGTGGTGACTCGCTATGCTCTTCACAAGAGATCAAACAACTGCACTCACTCACACCTGTTCTCCCTGTGTGACGCACATACTGCTATGTGCAATAACTATTGAAATCATCTTACTCGCTCAACAGCTCAAATCTGAGGACATACGGCTAGAAAATAATCAATGAAGACAAACAGAGTAATCCCAGCCTTATGCATGAATGAATATGTGTGTGCGCATATATGAGTGTTTGTTCTTGCGTACATGTGCGTGTGAGTGGCAGAGAACAGGGGAGAAGAGAGGTGCAGAGAGGGGCATGAAACAATGTAGGGTGGGAAAAATAAAAAAAAAAGTGGAGGAAGGCAAATAGGAAGGAGGGAACAGGGGCTAATGTGTGCGATACTCAGTTTGTTGTCAAACCATGAGCCACGCCCTATTCCAGTCACCTCCAGCTCTGTCTTTATCTCATCCTATTAATTGTTATTTCATAGAAAGGTGTGGCAGAGACACACCCAAAACATAGACAGGAGAGAGGATGATGGGTGAGATCAGAGTCCATCGTAATTTTCTGAGACAAATAGGTCCCACCGGGAGGCAGCCTTAATAACTCCACTCCTGTGTTTTTTTCCCTTACAGCCTCCAGAATGCTGCAAGGAATTAATGAGGATTGTAGCTAGCTACCTGCCACCACGCTGGCCAGCTGCTGCGTCCGGGTGATGGGGTAGACACTGCGTGCCTCCACAATGGCTGAAGCTATTTTCCTGGCGTGTCTTTCCTCCCCATATGCAGTGAGGATGGATGCAAGAGCCTGTTGATCTAAGGCATTCACAACGTCAGCAGCGCAGGGCATGTCGGGGTACCTACGCACAAAGAAGAGCCCAATTAAGCAGCTTGACGTCACATCCTTGCTGACAGTGGCGAATCCTGACAACTCTGAGATACAGCTGAAAACCTGTATGGCTGACACTTGTGAGTGGAATGATGGTGAGGGAAAAAAAAAGGAAAAACACAGCTTGTGCAAAAGCTCATAACGGTGTTATTGCCTTTGCTGGTGGGTTGCTGCATTATGCTGACACTGTAAATTAATATGATGAATTCTCTCAGCAATTTTTACAAAACATTCAAGAATATGTAAAGTGCAATACATATACATAGATTTAAGCTTGTTAAATATTACAAGTACATACGTCACATTTGTAATATCGTTTCACATTCGAACATTGGGTGCCATTCATTTAGGGTTTATAGGATCATGTAGCAAATAGTAGCAAACACAAGCTATTAGTAACAGCTCAGTGAACTCTGGTTAATAACATATTCATATTGCCTAAACAAAAGCTTCATATCAGCTACATGGCACAGTCATGATAACTGATTCAATGCTTATGTCAGCTTTCATTAGGTGTTAATGAAATATTTATGTAATTTATGACAGAGCAGTTTAACAGTATGTCTACTGTCCAAATAATAAAAAAAGTCTTCCAGTAATTATCATTTTATCTGAAAAACATGCCTTGGGGATAGCCATGAATATTTGTTTTGGGCAGCTGTTTTTCAGACACTGAAGGTCATTATATACACCACTCTTTTGTTTTCCCAACTTTTCAATATGCTTCTCCAAATTCAACCAATTAGTTACCATTAACACAATAATATAACTGTGTTGCAAACACTTACATGGCAAGTAAAAAAAAAAAAAAAAAAATACTTTAAGTCCATCTTTAATTTTGTGTCAAGTTTGTATCAAGTTCAATTTTCTCACTTTATATAAGAGCAAATCACCAGGCATCCATACAATCTAGTACAATTTAACAAGGCAATCAGTCTACATGGTGATTTTCAAACAATGGTGTATGGAGAAGCTTTGATGTTGTGTTAGGCTATTGAGTAGGCAGACTTGTTCTGTGGTAAAAATGTCTCTAATGAGTAAATCACTTCTTACAAACAACACAAATCACTGTTATATCTATTGAGTGAAATAAACATGAAAATGTCAAATTTCACCACAAGCCCCCTGGACTGCTCCGATGGGGTGTCAGAGCAGCTTGTCCTGTCTTAATGAATGGCTGTTTGTAACACCAGATAGCAAGCTGTTGGCGGGCCGCCAGTTTTTCTTGAGTGGCATGCCGCTGGTTTGCCTCTGCCGGACCTCTACAGGGAACGGCCGGAAACAGCAGTGGTGGGTGTAGCTGGCGGTCCAGCAGCGACCCACTGGCTGACAGCCACTAAATGCATGAGCTCAGATTTTAAATTTAAATTTCAGCAGCAGTTGGATTTCAATGACAGCTTGGCTGAAAATTCTCCCATTTAGAGATTGGTACGTTTTTTTCTTGTTGAACATGGACATTATTTTCTATATATTTAGCCTACTCTGTAAGCTAGTCTTTTTGTGATTTTGATTGGTTGGTATAAAGAGTTCAGACTTATAAAAGGTTCAGAATTTAGCTTCTGGTAAGCTATACTGCTAGCTACACTAGTAAGTTGACCGACTATACTTGCTATGATAGAGGCATAGTGGGCAGAATTTTCCCCATTGAAATAGCAAAAACGTATTCAAAAATGATCCTACTCAATCAGTACTTATTGGTAGTCTGTGACAGCGTCCATGTCTGCAGGGAGTCTGCCTTCTGCCTGGATTTTCTTATTTATGAATATTCGGGACGTTTCTGGGTGTCAACATTTTGGCAGTGGGTGTGTACGCCTGCAACCAAAACCACTGCTAAATCGTTTTATATCTAGAAGCGAACACTGGCTATGGTAGCGATCCTGAACTCTAATACAGAGTAACTGAGTTACTGGAGTAACAGAGTTCTGGTCAGAGCTAGTGTGTGTCAAGCTACCGTTGTTAGCTGTTAGTTGAAAGTTGTGTTTACAAGCCACAACCAGCAAAATCCTACTCGTATGCCTTTACATTTTCCGGTATGGCACGGTGCTGACAAGCAGCAAGATTTTAGCTCTCTGGCAAATCCTAGAATTAAAAGCCTAAAATTACCCTCGAACCTTTCTGAAAAGCCATTGGATATTTTAAAACTTTCTCTAACTACATCATGGGGCCGAAAAAGGAAAAAAAAACGTCAGAGCAAAAGAGGTCAGAACTTGGCACACAAAACTTGCAAGACGACGACGAAGCAGATGAAGCTAACATGGCTACCGCACAGCATGAGGACAACAGCAACGCCAACCCGAGCAATAAAGACGTTGTGAGGGCAATCGTGGGACTACCTGAGAAAGAAGAGGGTCAAGACACTTGCGCATTTCTGGAAAGTTGGCTGCCTAAGATCCTGGACATGGAGCAGGTCTAGGGCTGGGCAATATATCAATATTATATCGATATTGTGATATGAGACTAGATATCGTCATACATTTTGGATATCGTAATATTGTGATATGGCATAAGTGTTGTCTTTTCCTGGTTTTAAGGCTGCATTACAGTAAATTGATTTTCTGAACTTACCAAACTGTTCTAGCTGTTCTATTATTTGCCTTTACCCACTTAGTCATTATATCCACATTACTGATGATTATTTATCAAAAATCTCATTGTGTAAATATTTTGTGAAAGCACCAATAGTCATCCCTACAATACTGTTGCAATATCGATATCGAGGTATTTGGTTAAAAATATTGTGATATTTGATTTTGTCAATATTGCCCAGCCCTACTTACAACTGAACATTTAGCACACTTCGTAGAAAATACCGAGATATATATCGTGTATCGCCATTCAGCCTAAAAATACCGAGATATGATTTTTGGTCCATATCGCCCAGCCCTAAGCAGGTCCACGCCAAATTGACCATTGAGAGGGTTCATCGCATCTCCGGTCCAAAGCAAGGCACAGAGTTTTCTAGAACAATTATTATGAGATTTGTGGATTTCAGACAGAAAGAGCTTGTCCTAAAGGCAGCTAAAGCTAAAGGAAAGGTGATGTACAAGGACAAGCACATCAGATTCTACCCGGGGTTGTCAGCCGAGGTCCACGAAAAGCAAAGGAGCTTCGACAGGGCGCGCCAGGCGCTGCGAGATAAAGGCATCACCAGGCATAGGATCCTATTCCCGGCTAGATTATTGGTAACACACAGGGAGAGATCTCACGTCTTTGATACACCCGCCGAAGCCATGGGCTTCATCGACATGCTGTAACCAAGGATGAACATCTTCGTCAGAACAAGACATAAGAAGTTTCCACTCGAAATGCACGGATCTATACTTTACCGGCACTTCAGTTTTCTACTGTGTTGGCTTAACTGCACTTAAAATCCTACATGGGATTGAGGCCAGCTAACGCTAGTCAGAATGGAACCTAAGTTTATCATTACCTATGCCCCCCCCCCCCCCTTTTTTTTTTGGGGGGGGGGGGGGGGGGGGGGGGGGGGGTTTGTTTTTATTTTCTTCTTTCCTACCATCGGACTGTGTTGGATAAATTGTTCTTAAAAACCTAAGAGGGATCCCCACTGTCGGCCAGGCAAAAAAAGTACTGTTAGCTAAACTGCAAGAACATAATTAAGCTACGTATGTTTCTTTCCCATATCGGAGTGTGGACAAACTGCACTTAGAATCCTAAGTGGGACTTTAACTTCAAACCTTGCTCATGTAGAGACAGCAGCCAACTGTAAGTTGGTAATGTATAATTATGTTATAGTAAGTGTGTTATCGCCCACAACTTTTGTTTGGGCTAATGGTACATCCTAGTATGGTTTGTAAAGCGTGGATGTTATTTTGCTTTGATAAGCAGGATGGATGGAACTGATTTTGGCTACTTTTGTTAGGTATGGCTTATTTATTATTTACTTTTTGCGGACTGCTTGACATCCTAAAATTATGATGCCTAAACACTATGCCATCGATAACATCTATAAGAATGGGATGACTATCGTTAATGGACCAAATCATATTCATTTATAAATTGCAGAAGCACATATAATTGATCAAATGGGCCAAATCAAGTTATGATAAGTATAGAGAGGATGTAAAGGAAACGTAAATAGACTTGATTTAGATGATATGGATAATCAGTTTATAGCTCACATAGAGGGTCAGTTCTACTTACTATGAGGCCCGGGCTCAATTCCATACCAGGCCCCCAACCGAAAATTGAAAATGGCAATCACAATAGCAGTCACAATGACTTTAATGTTCTCCAAATCCATCACTAAATGTAAATAGTTGTACCGAAGGGTTAATAGTTCAACACATGCCAGTAAGAGTTAATAGTAAGAGAAGACAGCACATTGTTAAAACGGTTCCTCAGGGATGTGTGGACCCGTTATAGCCACAAGGAGTTACACTGTTGAGGGCAGGGGGTACTGTCCAAGGGGTGTGGACACTACAAGGGATTTAAGGGTATGTGTTACATGTTTATCTGTATATGTTCTGTTATTTGGTGATATAAGAGTCTCTGAAACTTACTCTGTGTCTCTCAGGAGTGATAGCCATAATATCAATGGTACATTTTGAATGTCAGAAAAACTTAAAATGTCCTTTTTATCCTGGAATTGCAGAGGTCTGGGTAAGATTTCCAAACTCAAGCAGGTTTTTAATCGGATAAAGCAACTCCAGGCTAAAATCGTTTTTCTTCAAGAAACTCATATGCTTGCCAGTGACATCATAAAGGTTAGGAGAAGATGGCCAGGACAGGTATTTTTTTCATCTTACTCTTCTCAGGCTAGAGGAGTATTGACTTTAATCCATAAATCTATCCCTCTACAAATACAAAATGTAATTATAGACCCAGGAGGAAGATTTCTCATAGCCCAAGGTATTCTACTAAATGAAAAATTAAATTTGATAAATATATACGGACCAAACAATGACGATCCCAAGTTTTTCAACAACTTATTCCTTTCCATTGCTGACCTACCTGGCAAACATATCATAGCTGGTGATTTTAATTGCACTTTAGATCCAACTAAGGACCGGTCATCTGGTATTGATAATCCTCATGTTAATACGAGAAAAATAATTCAGCGGTTTATTCAGGACTTAGACCTTACAGACATTTGGATATTCCTACACCCTACTTTGTTATCATACTCTTGCCATTCAAACACACACCACACCTACTCCCGTATTGATTATTTTTTAGTTTCTTCACAGCTTATTTCTAAAATTGAAGACTGTCAATATAATGGCTTTGTCATTTCAGACTATGCTGCAGTCCCCCTGACATATATTGATTCTAAATTGATGAGTGTTCCCCCAAAATGGAGGTTCCAGCAGAGATGGCTTTTAGACCCTGCGTTCACAAAATCTTTAGGTCAACAAATTGACTTCTTCCAAATGAACACTAACGAAACATCTGCTGCAATTAGGTGGGAGGCATTTATGGCCTATATTAGGGGACAAATTATAAGTTTCACTAGTACAAAATCCAGAACAGCTAAACATAAAATGAAATCTCTCAAATCTCAAATTAAAAACCTAGAAAAAGATCTATTCCAAAACCAGTGTAAAGACACAGAAACACAGCAGCAACTGCTCTTACTCAGAACACAATACAATGAAATATCAGCAAGTAAAGCTGCATCAAGCTTACTGAAACTTAAGCAGTCATATTATGATCAAGGGGAGAAGCCAGGGAGACTCTTAGCATGGCGTATTAAGCAACAGCAATCAGAAAGGGCTATTAGCTATGTAGAGGATGATAAAGGTAATACTATCATTGATCCTACAGAAGTAAATAATGCATTCAAATGCTTTTACGAAAAACTTTATTCTAGTGAATGTTCTCCAAATTTGGATAAACAAAACCAATGCCTTGATAACCTAAATATCCAAGCATATCAGAAGAACGTAAATTAGATTTGGATATAGACTTGAGTTTAACTGAAGTCTCAGAAGCTATAGACTCTATGAAGGCAGGAAAAGCCGCAGTCACTGATGGCCTCCCGATTCACATCTATAAGAAATTTAAGGATAAGCTACTGACCCCTACCCTAGAAATGTTTCGTGAGGCATTCCAGAATGGAATTCTTCCCACCTTTTTAAGAGAGGCCCTAATAACTCTCCTACCAAAACCCGGAAAACCAAATACCAGATGCGAGAATATGCGTCCAATCAGTCTTCTAAACTCAGACACTAAATTTCTTAGCAAGGTGCTAGCAAGACGGCTAGAGGGGCTACTCCCTGACATAATAGGTGAGGACCAGAATGGGTTCATTCGGGGTAGACAGGGCTTTCATAACGTTAGGAGAGTAATGAACATCTTGCATAGTCAGAAGGATGCGTCAGATACTGCACTTTTGGCCCTAGATGCAGAAAAGGCCTTTGATAGGGTCGAATGGCCCTATCTATTTGAGATACTTTCAAGATTTGGCTTCGGGGAAAAATTTCGCAAATGGGTCAAGCTACTCTACAATCAATCTCGGAACCCATCGTCTATCGGTCTGACGACGATTAGACTCTGGGGGCGACGGACAATATTTCGAGGTTTCCGGTGTAGCCAGCGGACATCCGGTCCAAGACTTCCTCTTCCGTGCGTCGGTCATGGTTTACAGTCCGATGAGCAACTTGAGATGCGAGAATGGAGTTGGAGTTGAGAGACGATGTCTCATAGGCAGATATCTGTTTATAGAGATTAGCCGAAATGTCGTCTGGACCTAAAACACCTACAAAAAGTATCACTTTAATCCGGTCGTAGACGTCGTCTCTCAACTCCAACTCCATTCTCGCGTCTCAAGTTGGTAATCGGACTGTAAACAATGAGTGAGTTTGGGCTGATCTCTCTTATGAAACTAATGTCCCTTGGACATTACCAACTAAATTCCTCTTAGAAGGTTTAGAATCTGTAGGACCCCTGGTTGTGTCCCTGAATACTGAACTGCCCAGTATTGGTATTGATCCTTCTGCTCTCACCAACTACAGGCTCATTGTGAAATTACCATTCAAGTCCTGGAGAAGGCGGTTTGAAGGCAACTCTTGTAAGTTTTGAAAAATAATAACTTCCGAAAAATTTCAGTCTGGTTTTCGTCAGCAGCACAGCACTGAAACTGCCCTTGTCAAGGTTGTACATGATATATACTGATAAATGCAGATGTGGGCAAGTGCTGCTTGACTTTAGTGCAGCATTTGATACTGTAGACCATGGCATCTCATTGATAGATTGAGCCAGTGGGTTGATATCTCAGGGTCTGCCCAAGACTGGTCCTCTTCCTATTTGACAGACAGAAAATTCTGTGTGTCCATGGATGGGTATGTTTCCTCCCAGTCCTTGATCACATGTGGTATGCCTCAAGTCTTAATTCTTGGAATTAATTATTTTTTCCTTGACATCTCCTTCTATTGCTATGCCGATGATACACAGTTGTACCTCTCAGTCAAGCAGAGTGAATTAAACAAGTTGGCCTATCTATGTTAAGGACTGGATGTCAAATATTTTTTTTACAAATTATATTTGGACAAAACTTAAATCCTTGTGATAGGCCCAAATTCAACCTGTTCTTGGTCCACTAAAGCAACATATTAAGCCTGCCTCGAGGAACTGTTTGACCTGAACCTTAATTTTGAGCAACATACTAAAAAGCTTGTCCAGTCATGCTTTTTCCATCTCAAGAATATTGCAAAAAAAATAGATCTGCCCTGAATTTCAATGATACAGAGAGGGTTTTACAAGTTTTTATTTAATCTAGCCTGGCTAGTGCAATACCATGTTTACCAGCTTTTTCTTTTTCTGCAGCAAATCTTTTAACTGAAACTAAGGCCCCCTTTACACCTGGCATTAACAAGTGTCTCATATCCAGATTGTATCCAGATATCTTTAAGATGGATTACATTAACACCTGGCATTAAAATGCATCTCCACATTGGGTTTAGATTTGTCTTTCCCTAACCAGATTGCCATGTTCATATGCAGATTGAAGATGCATTGCATTTACACTACTTTGGTAATGTGGTCAAATGCATCTCTGACCGTATCATAGTGCTTCAGTGGATTTAAGGCTGGTTTGATGGCTTAGACCACTGTTTACTTGTCGTCATGGAAACAAGTAGGACTGCACAATAAATGGTAGATAATTGTGTATTGCAATTTTATGTTTCTACAATTAATTGTTGTGTAATTCAGTTATATTGAAGTGTTTGTTATATTTTCAATTCCACTTAAAGTCCTTCTTTGGTTTCAAACCAGATGACGACAAACAAGTACAAATTCTCTGCAAAGTTTGCCTTAGGGTTGTCACTGCGTCCCAAAATAATAAAGCAGCAGTTATTTATTATTGAAATTTTGTAAATGAGGACCACAGTAAGAGCAACAAAGTAAGAAAAAACAAGACTTTCTAGCTGTTGCTACTCTACTGCATTGAAAACATGAAAACCAAGGCAAATAATGGTGATTAATAATTGTGATCACAATATAAAGCAAAATTATCAGGATTATCATTGTTGTCATCTATAATCGTGCAGCCCTAGAAATAAGAAACTACTACTAAACTCCCAAATATTACTATTAAAGGGAAATCAAGAATGTTTTGGCAGCACCTTGGTGCCCCATTACTGTGATCAGTATTCACCTTATGTTTCTCGGGAAACAGGGCGCTGGTCTGCTGGTCATTTTGTAATCTCACTTGCGTTGTAGAATGGAAGTGGGATTACATTTAATTTGTTTATGGTGTATGCTACTAGCTAGTTAGACGGAAGTTATGTAACCGACTACCCGACCAGTCTAAAAAAATAAGGCCAAACTGATGTAACTTTAGATCTATTTTATGTTTATTCACACACATATACATTTATACACACTCAAACACTGCTAATCTAAATTTCGATTAAAAACGTTTACCATTTAGATCACTGACGGAAACTAACTCATGGCTTAGTAATGGTACAGTCTTATTACTTTTATCTACATTTTACCATCTTCTGCCGTCTTTACACAGCTGACCGGGAGCACAGCAGGGAGAATTAATAATGATCAATTTCCACAAGCTTCTTTATCCACCTTTTACCTGGTACATATTACGGTACGGTATATTTACAATGTGGAAGGGGGATCCGCGGGAACTACTGGATCTACTGCAGCAATAAACTTTGTGGATGATTATTGTGCAATATTTTTTTCAAAACAACGGCATTATCTGTCCAGGAAATTCAAGATGTTTATGTTAATATTCCATCAACCTAGGTTTGATTTTTGCGGTTCTCCCTCACCTCAAGTAGACTGCAACTGACTGTTTGAATGCTGCAGCAACGCACCTGAAACAAAAAGATAAGTAAAAGTAGACTCATCTGATCAAATCATATCGATTTAACCTCCACAAATTTCCAGTCTTTCACTTGAATGGTCTGTTTTTGTTAGCATCCACATGTTCAGGTGGGAGACGGGTCCGATGCCTGTTAACAGTGAGACCCGCAGAGGAGGCAGCCTAACGCCGGGTTCAGACCGCAAGCGTAAGCACCGCGAAGCGTCAATTCTCACGCAAGCAGGAGCCTGGCTGTTCACACCAGAAGCGCATTTCTCCGCGCCGGTCACCAAGAGATTCTGCTCTACAGGAGGATAAAACCCCGTGGAAACAGGCTGTAGCTGCTGACATTGTGTTCCCAACAGCCACCAAAGCTTCATCTGTTCACTGCTGTCCTTGTAGAAACACTGCTGACAGCTCACTGTACTTTTCCACATCTGGGATGAACTTTATATTTTCCATCTTCTTAATTTCCCCCTTTCTTCACAAACTCCCTCATATCAAAGCTGCCACGTTTATTTGTTTGTTTTCTCAGCAAGAGTCGTGACTTGTGATCAGGCAATAATTAGGAAAGCCTAGGGGACCTAGATATCTCTCTCTCCCCCCCTCTCTATCTCTGTCTCTTTAAATAATAACATATAGGCCTAAATAAATTAAGTAGGCTATAAATAAACAAACCTAAACATGTATCCTTGTTTACTTTTGTGGTAACTCAATAACAGACGCAATTTTCAAAAGACAAGTGATAATTCAAAACCAGATAGATCATCATCCTACAATGTGTTGCATTTAAAACTTGCATCAGTACAGATGGATTCATCAACAACAACAGTGAAGACCCTGGTAAGTTGATCATTTAATATATTTGTGATTCTGTGGTGATACTATGGAGATATGACCATCTATAGTGTTTTCTATGGTGTTTTCCTGTGAAATGCGCGCCGCGGCTCGCAGAAAAAATAGACCAGACGCCGAAACTGGCGCTCCAGATCGCGAGCCAGCCGCGGAGCTCCGCGCCGAGGCGTGGCGCGGAGTGCCCGGTCTGAATGGTCAAATCGGTTAACATGGGCGCCGAAAGGAAACTGGCTGCACTTGCGGTCTGAACCCGGCGTAATAGACATGATTTTAGTTTAAACAACTAGTGTGTTTTGACGTCGACTAGCACAACACTTGAGTTTAAACGAGTAGTTGGTTAAACTCTCCCATTCCTAGAAAAAACACACTACTTGTTCGTTTGCTAGAATTAATTGGATCAAATCAATTCGCTAGTAGTTCCTCACAGCAGCTCCATCCACTCCAAGGGACAGTACAATGTAATTGAAAATGTCCATGTATGTTATTTCGGGACACTTTTGTATATCATCCACCCAGTCAGTAACAGCAGATGGATGCGGTACAGTTACACCATCTGATCGGCGCAGTTTAAATGATGTTAATCAGTTTAAATAATGATGTATGCTCCCATATTTCATTCATTGTTTCCATATTGTAAAGCGAGCAGACAAGCTAGCTGGCGTTTAACCGGAAGGCTGATTACAATTGCGTTCGAACCGGAAATAGCAAAGTGGGCGGAGCAGCATAAGGTGAATAGAGGTTGACCGATTATGGGTTTTTAAAGCCTGATGCTAATAATTCTTAGGAGAAAAAAAAGGGTGATTATTATTCATCAGATGATTTGTTTTTCTTTTCTGCCTTTTTGATAGAATAATAGGTTTGTAAGACTGAATGGTACATGAAATATACTCATTTGTCACTCCACTGTCAGCCACCTCAACCTGAATCTGACTGTTTCCTTAAAACACTGATTTTTTTAAATAAAATGAACAAATTCAATGAAATGAAATAATTAAAAAAAAAAATATTAGGCTTGCATCATTTCGTTATGCGTGGTTGAATACATTTGGTGAATATTGATAGAACTTATTTTAATTAGCTTAATTGTCAATATTTTGAAATAACATTTTTCCAGATTTTTCAAAAGTTTAGGCTCCCAGACATGTCGACCTTGAATTTCCATCCAAATTGTAAGACATTCCATTAGAATCACCTGGGAATACTGGGACTGGAATAAACTTGTGTAAGGAAGCAAGTTATTTTTCCCATGGCACAAAACGTGTTCATAGGAAGGAGCCAAATTCAGGTCAGTCAGTCAACTGGTGTTAGGTAGCTATAGCTTTAAAACTGCAGTAGCTAATCTATGTGCTCGTGGGAGGGTTTGAAGTTTGATGTTGAGAAGTTTGATTCAGGATTTTCACCCTGATCTTTTCAAAATGTGGGGCAAATTAATCAAAGCTTTATGTGGTCAAAATCTTGATTTTTATCATATTCAGAGTGAATTAGGCTACCCTACACATGTTTAGAAGATTGGGGTGAAAATGTATGAGGAAAAAAGGAATTTTTTGCACACCTAAAAGTCTTTTAGTGACAGGTGCATAGGATAAAAACCAAAGAGGCAGCTACTGAAAAAGAAATATAATCCCACACACTGTCTACACTGATGCTTTATTGTGACGTTTCGGTCATAGGACCTTTATCAGGCAAAGAAGCCTGATGAAAATGAAGAAGCCTCTTTGCCTGATGAAGGTCCTATGACCGAAACATCGTAATAGAGAAGACAAGACAAAACACAGTGTGCAGGATTATATTTCTTTTTTGGTGAAAATGTATGTAAAAGCTGAACTATACCTTTCTCAGATAACAATGATCTTAATGTTTGATGAAACAACATACATCTAAACAACAACCGCAAAACAACAAACATTTAATTTAGTAATTCCCTAGGCAAACATTGTGCGTTACTCAACATCAACATCAACATCTCAGTTGGCTAGCTAAGCTGGCTGGCTAAACTGTCTAGTGTTTTCATTCCAGGTTATATTAGCTCAATATTATTACTAATCAAACTGAGACCCATCAGACTACCAGACCTATATTGCAGAGCTCTTACCTGGCTCCATCCATCCTCATATCCAAAGGTCCATCCTTGCTGAGGGAGAAGCCTCTCTCTGGCTGATCCATCTGCATGGAGGAGCACCCTGCATCCAAGAGGACAGCATCAATACTACCTGGCTTAATCTTCATTTTAGGCAGCATGGCTTCAAGCTCACTGAATCGGCCAAGCAATGGTTGCACCCGACCACTGGAGAAAGGATGAGCGGGAGAAAGAAGGTGAGAATTAAACTGCATCACATTTGCATCACATTTGACCCAACATATATATATATAATAATTCATGTAACTAGGGAGATGGAACTGGAATAAATGATACCTCTTTACATTGACCCAATGTTTTCACTTTTCACTTTTACACTTAAATTGCATCGACAAAGACCATGGGTTGTTGGACAACATTCCATCCAGGGACAGGGATAAGGGACAAAACATCACTGCAAGGTGTGTGAGTGTATGTTACAGCCAATCATTGAAACTAGCACAGTTAGCATAGTGGTGCCTTTATCTTTGACTTTTCAGTATTACAGGTAAATTCTCTGGCTTATGGAGGCATTTTTATATGATTAACCAGATGGGTAGTGTTTCATTCTATTTTTCAATTTATTATTGTATCATGGTCTATACCAATGTGCAATTAATAGCCATCTATCTAATCTTGGAATCAGTGTTTCTCAATGTGACAGTTGTGTCTAGGAAATAACATAAAATATATTAATATTTTACTCAGCATGGCAAGTATTTTATGTCATATCATGTTACCTTCACTGATTGATGGTTGTTTGGAGACCAACAACAAAGAAAATGACTTTTTAAAAAAAAAGAAAAAGAAAATTTCTTAGTAAAACATCACACGGGTCAATGAACACTCTGTGACCCACACATATGTGTGCATTAATCTGTTTTACATCAACATGAACAATCACTATCAACCTCAACTGTCATACCAATACCATGCATTCTCAGCCATTGTATTATAACTGTCCAGCAAAAGAAAAATGCAGGCTGCTGCATAGCACATGGGACAACATCTTGTCTGTAGGCTTATTTCTAAATAACATGGGCTTTCTAGTTTTCCAGTCAACATTTTGAAAAGCAACTGAACTGTTTCCTTGGAAGCCTAGGAACTCCCTTGCCTAGCCTACTGAGGTCCTTCCTTGTCTCTGACAGACCCAGACCCTGTGTGTTTAGTCACTTTCTCATGCACGGGTGCTGAGATCCTCCAGCCACATTCATGCATTTTTCATGTGACCTTTTAAGACGGTGTGAACAAAGATGATGGTAGAAGAGAGCAACAGGAGTGAGCATCTATACATCAGCAAAGGGGGCAAAAGGCTATTGCAGGTTTCCAACCATAAGTTTCGGAGCCCAATTGTGGCACCCAAATATCAAAATGGGTCGCTAGAAAAATTATTACTAATTAAACTAAAATGACTAACAATATCTGATTGTCATTTATAAATGTAAAACAACTCCCAATGTATTTTGTACTTCATAGAAGCCACTGCAAAAGCCATGCAGCTCTACAAGACTATACTCACCCCCCCCCAACAAGTAATTAAGTGTTTTTGCACTCAGTACAATGTGTAATTGGTATGACATGAACAAGCATTTTCTTACCTCAATATGGGGTCATTTACTAAAAAGGGAACCCCTGTCATGACCTCTGGTGGAGCACTGGCATATCTGAGTGCCAACATGACTAAGTGTCCTAGTTTATCCTCTACTACATTCAATTATTTTACAAAATTCAAAAACTGTCCCTTTAATGTACATCACTTTCTGTGAGTCTCTTTCAGAAGCTTAACTAGGGGCATTTCAGAGAAGAACACACTTTGGCAGGTCCTCTATTTCTACACCCACTGACGACGGAGAGAGGGGCAAGGGAGCATCTCACCCACGCTACCAGGGCTTTCCTTTTGCCTTGCTGCTGTTATTCACCATCTTGCACAGTCGTTAATTTGTTGAAAAATCTATAGTAGAGGCTTTCTTGTACTCCCCCATCACCTGCGCAATCCCTTTCTGTTACTCCTTCCCTACTAGCCCTGCGTCAGTACACACCATCTCCAGCCTGTACGTTTTTTCCCTTTTGTCCATAGATGCAGTATAAATGTCATTTTGCCCTTAATGTCATATTGGTGGGAGTTTACAACCTTAGCTCAGTTGCTTTAGAATATTTTTGCCATTCAAAATTCTGGTTAAATCCCATTTACCTCAACTACCAGATTAGTAATAGTGTCAGGAAGTGTTCTGTATGCCATGCCACAATGTATTTTGTTGATTTGTTTGTTGCCTCAGGACATTTTAGTTTGTATTGATGAACATTAATTGATTCCTATATAAATCTGATTTTGATTTGATAAATTTAATTGTGTTGCTACTGTATATACTATCTACAGTATATTCCGTAATCTCAAAGTTGATTGGCTCTTTGTACATTTCCTGTACACCCAGTACAAAATATATTTTTTCGACTTTAGGGCAAGCAAATACAGACTGTGTGCATGGCATGGAGTTGATGGTGTGCTCTGAGGACCTGATCACGTTGAGTCATAGAAAACAATGAAAAGCTGTACTATAGCGCTTCAGAAAAATGCATGTCAATGTGCCCTACATGTTAACAATGTTGAATCTTAATTATTGACCTCACATATTATAGTCTTGAGGTGTAACAATACCAATAAGTCTGTGTTTGTATTGTATAGATCGTTCTTCACAGGTTTTCTAGGTGAGAATGACTTTTACATCAACGTAAGCAGAGAATGCATCTTTGAATGCAAGTTTGCGATGGACTGTATTGTAATCAGCTGTTTTTTTTTTCTGTGTGCAATTCATATTTTATATTTTAGGAAGTTAGCTGATGCTCTGATACAGAATGACTTACAATGAGTGCAACAGTAGACTAAGCTCCTAGATCACCAAAATTACAAGAAGTCAATAATAAGGAGAGCATCGGCCATGACCTTAGTACCCTTACAATATTCCTGTGGCCATACAGGGAAGGGTTATCTGCAATTTAAGCCCTTTTAAAGAGTGTTTTAATGCTACCTGGCATTGAATGCAAGAAAAATTTAAAAACCAAAACAAAGACTGGCAAACAAAGTTGGCAAGACCAACCTATTTCTGACTGAACATAGATAATGAAAGTTCTGAAACTATAAATGAGCAGTATCAGAAAAAGGACACCAACAAATTATTTTTTAAAGGAAATGAATCCCACCTATGTTTAGTAAAGCAGATATGATAAAACACAAACATCTTTTCCATATGTTAGTGAGTAACACCAACATTCTTGGCAGTCTGGGCAGTAGTCACTGTGGCCTTATAAAGGGCAAAATCCAGGGAAAAAGCTGCTCAGTCTTATTGAGTCTGAAATTGAGATGGTGGACAGACATCCAACTGGAGATGTCAGTGAGGCAAGCAGAGATGCGCCCCTAAGTGTGAGTGTTGGAGAGGATGGGGAAAAAAAGTACACTTGAATGTCATCTGCATAGCAATGGCAGAAGAAGTTGTAGGATGTGATAAAAAGGCCAAGCTAACTAGTGTGGGGAGACAAGATGTGTGGGCCTAGAACTGAGCCTTGGGAGACCCCAGTGGAGAGGGTATGCAAAGAAGACAGTTCCCCTCCATGATAGCTGATAAGTGTGGTCCACCGGGTATGAAGCAAACCATGAGAGCACAGACCTGGAGATCCCCAGGTCAGCCAGGGTTGCAAGGAGCATCTAGTGTTTGACAGTGTGAAAGGTAATGGATTGGTCTAGCAGGAGGATTGAAGAGAGAAACAGCTCTAGCAGAATGGAATGCTTAATGACAGCAAAAAACATAGTCTCAAGGCAAATGGGCTGTCTTGAAGCCAGAATAGTTGGGGTGTAACAGGCAATTCTGCAACAGAAATTTAGAGTTTATTAGAGGCAGCATATTCAAGAGTTTTGACATCAGATCGGGCGAGGTTAGGTTTCTTGAGTAGTAGCTGACTTGAAGGCAGATGGTACATAGCCAGATGTCAGGGAGAAGTTAATGGTTTTAGTCCAGAAGGGGAGAGGATCAGCAACAATGGTCTGGAGGGAAGTAGAGATGGGGTCAAGAAGATAACATATCATTTGAAAACAATAAAAGTTATCAATCTCTCATCTTGTTGGAAATTTCTCTGCCATACATCACCCTTGCAATGAATATTGGGGCTTCCTATTTATTCTCATCAGCCACATCACCATCTCATGCATTTAATACCCAGAACATAATCTGTTCTCGATCCTTGGCGTTTGTATGTTTTGGAATTCTACCTTGGTTCTATCATGGGTGTCTTGGAAGGACAAAAAGAATGGACAATAGCATATACTGATAATAACCTTTGGCTTTTTGGGATTTGGGAGAATAGTCCATGTTCACAGAATTTCTTGGATTGTAATAGCATAACAGAAACATTATAGCCTTGTTACACTGTTACAAAAATCATTAATTTTCCTCAACATTTTAGTGGTAAGAGATAGAAAATCAACCCACCAATATAAATTCCATCCTGCATTATTGAATACAGTATGTGTTCCTATTCTATGAACCTTCAACATGCCTATATTTTTTCAAATTTTGCATATTGTCCTACAAAAAGATTTCAAATTGTATTATTATTTTTTTTAAATAGATTGTGAAAAGATTCTAAAAATGTATTTGAAGTTATACAATAAATAACAAAAAAAATTAGATTATAAACGTATCCCACCTGCACCATTGTACCATCTGGGCTATGTGGCCTCACAGGCTGACTTGTTAAGCAGGGGTTCTCAACAATATTTCCCCGTGCAAATTTGTTTAATTTCTATAATCTAGTTGTTGTTTTTAAGGTCAGTATAAGGTCCCCTCAATATACCTTGATGTGAATTTTGGGTGTAAGGTGAATGTTCCATCAGAATAATCGAGCACAGTCAGGCATATGTGGTTCTCTTATGGATGGCATTTGTGTCCAGTTTCTGAGGTTCCCATCAATACCCACCCATCACTATTACCCAAAATAAAGAGGGTGCCATTGCAGTGCAGTTTTTGTTGCTCACTTTTACTATGCTAGTCAGTGGAGAATTCTGACATGAAAAACCCACTTAAAGGTGCACCTTTTAAGGACAGTGATCATATTTTGTACTTAGTAGGGGCCAGCAGCAGCTCTGCTGCCTGTGTGTTTGTATGTATTATTATTCTATCTTTCTTACCAAAACTGCCTTCCCATGCATGAAAACTCACCAAACTTGGCACATAGCTCCAGTTCCATGCAAAACTACACTCACTAAAGTCTGGGTCAAATAGTCCAGATGGTGTCACTACAGCAGCGGTCTAAAGTTTAAAACTTTTAAAAAATCAGAAAAAATCAACAATACATGCTACAGCTCTGTAATTTTCTGAGGTTATTGGCCAAACAAGACAACTGGTACCAATACTAAATTATGAAGTCCACCACTTTGTTTATATTAAAAACTGTAAAATGAATTAAATTTAACTAGTCCCACACTACTTTGCACAAATTACATTTAAATCACTACAGAGCATCATTAGACCTGCCCAAATAAAACTATTGTGGGGTTTTCATTTAATCAAAAATTGAGCCCACCGCTCATCAAAATGTCTGACTGTAAATGGTACTGTACACAGACACAGTGAAATGCTGCTTACTCAATGTCCAATCTTCATGTAAAAAAATTAAAATATTTTCCTGCCTTGGTAGATGACTTCTATCTCAAAAACTGATTTTTTAAAAATGATTTGAATTCTGCCTTTATGGAAACCATTGTAGTCAATGAAAAATAGGCCATCTTTAAACATCAGTTTTTCACTTATGAAGCATTCAATCTTTGTAAAAATAAATTCCAGACATCTCTATGTTGTCTAAAGTACGCAAATTCTCAGAATTTTATCTTGAAAATGAATATTTGACTCCTTTTTATTTGACCTGCCTTTGTATGGATGGACAGGTCTTATCATACACCCTGCTGGTTGCCTCAGTCATAGTGTGACGCCTCCTCTCTTCAAACCATCAACAGATAGCTCAACAAGTTCATGACTTGCCCTTGGTGTCAAAACAGTTGGTGGACAGTTAAGAATGAATAATTGGAAGAATGAATGACAGCTAGCTAGCTGCTAGCTAACACCCAGTGGATGTAAACGGTCACCCAGTGGGTGATATGGGTCACACATAAACTAATAGCTTGTTTGTCAAATTATGTTTGAATTTTCAGATGACTTTAAAAGACTGGCTGATCAAAAGGAAAAGAATTAATAATTGACAATGAATGTCAATAATTGTTTTAAAGATTATACTTTTATTATGTTCAATAAAAGTGTATTTTCCTAAATCTTGAGACACCTCATATGTAAGCTAGACAGACATTTCCCCTGCTCATTACTGTGCACAAATGTACTGTATGTACTTAGGCCTCAAGAGCCCTTCTGGTGCCGGCAGACACATAGAAAGACATGCCCCGGCAGGGCGCGCTTTGCGAGTGCACAAAAAAAAATTTGTGTAAAAAGAAACAAAAATTTTTGTGCGCTTTGCGCGCGCTTCACTTCCACTGCTACAACTCCATCCTAGGGGAAACACGGAATCAAATACCATCCCTAGAAAACATGTAGGCCTACTATAGTGTGGTGAGTCCACCATACACATCAAAATTCACATCAAGATATTAGATGTGATCAGAAATTGTATTTGTTAGAAAGGCAGAATTAGAACACTTTCCAAAAGGAAAATACTGCTCAAAACCCTCAAGTACAATGAAAACATGAAGTCTCAGTAACATATGAAATATTTAAGACTTTGAATTGAAAGAGGCCTTATTTGACTTGATAAACAATATTCCTACCCATAGGGGGCTTATTTGTTTAGCATCACCAATGCCCATATTTTCTTTTTTATCAGAGCCACAAGACATGAACTGACCTTTAGCTAGATGTTGTCTTAAAACAAATGTCTGCCAATGTGCAATTTAGCTCCAAAAAGACCAAAAAGACAAAGGAGCTGAATACTTTTACAAACTTGATTTCTTTGACATTTGAATGTTATACTTGCATACAAACGCTTTTTCGAAATAACTGTTGCACAATAAATTTTCGGTTTTTGAGTGACTATACACTACACACAAAAGTAGTGGGTTAGATTTAGAAATTAATTTTACATACTTTGAGAGTAAGTCTTATAATAGCTAGCTACTCACTAAATAATTCCAATTTCTTCCATTTCTAATTATATTAGAAATTACAACTCAAGTTACTTCTACTTTTTAATTAATGGAAATAAAAAAATTTGGAGCTCATGTCTGCCCACCTATCACAAAGAACCTAGGGGATGAACTAACCTTCCCCTACACTGAGGAGCTTCTTCTACAACATGTTTTTGAAAGCCACTGAAGGATTTAAAAATATGCAAAACAGTTACATAACATTTCTAAATTATTAACTTCTTTATGTGGCTTAGACACAGGGTTGGAGATATAAATGCCTTATGTAAGGTCTTATATTATTAAAGAGGACAAGTTTCAGTGGTGTATGTGCTGAGGTCCAAGTGTGGGCTCATAATTGCTTAAGAGATCTGATCTATTTATAGTTGTAGCAACCCACAACATTGACATCATTCAAACCTTAAAACACAATAACAA
Organism: Centroberyx affinis; assembly: GCF_046629955.1. Classification (NCBI taxonomy): domain Eukaryota; kingdom Metazoa; phylum Chordata; class Actinopteri; order Beryciformes; family Berycidae; genus Centroberyx; species Centroberyx affinis. The sequence goes on from NW_027281105.1 coordinate 32,160, forward strand.
TGAAACAATTTTTGTTATTCTGGCATCCCACTGGATCAACCTAACACAAAAAATTATTTCCGCTAAAGTCACACTGAAGCAAGCCAGAGCTTGGCAGATTGAATCACCAAAGGAATGCCTGTAAAATAAGAGGGCTGCAATTGAAGATAAATCAGTGTTTCTACTAAAATTTTCAGAACGGTCTCAATTTTATCAGGACCATCTGATTGATCACCAAGCAATGCAAAAAGGTTTAATGCCAGTGCTGATAAGGCAATTTAGTTCCATACTGAGTGATTAAAAGGATTGTTAATAGTTTTTAAGAAGCCTACCTGATTCATCTTAAACTGGGACCCCTTTCAGGTCTTCCAAAATTCTGCATAACATAGGAAAATGTTCTAATCTACAATTTAAATTAAATTAGCATAATCTAGCCATCATTAGTGTTGTTACTGGAGTATTTACCAAATACTAAACTGTGATACCAACTAAACGTGAAACATCATAAATTAAAGCAGAGGAAGTTTTTTTTTTAGATACAGAAGGGTTATGGATCACTTTATTAGAGAAGTAGGAATTAGATCTCAATCATTTTTATCCAATGACCCCAAATTAATGATCTAACTATATACATTGTTGTGTCAAAGCAGATTCAATCAGTACTCAGTATTGGACGATTTCTCAAGTTTCGTACTCGGAATGAGCAGCAAAAAAGTGATGTTGGTGCATCCCTATTCACTCTATTAGTAGAACTAATAGTATCAACTATTCACTCAATTAGTATAATTTTGGACATATTTCTGCAGTTGGTTAGCAGACATTCCTCAGTTAGTGTTCCTATGCCCTCTGGTACTGCACCTTTATTACTGGCCACTGGACACAGACACTGTCCGCTATTCCTGTATGCAGAGAGATGGCTCAAGGTTTATTTTAATTTTAATGAATTGTTCAAGTATCCTTATCTAAAAATCCCCAAACCATTGCTGTAAAACCTTTACTGAACTCCTCTGATTATAGTTGAGCTTCTAAAGCCTTGTTATCTGTCATGACAACCAAGGTCAATGGGAAGACTGCTGTTGCAATGTCTATTCACCAGGATTGAAATACATGAACGGCCTGATATTCTTTCATTTTAGAAAAATCTCAAAAAATGTTACTTCAGAAAAATGACAGGGGTGCAAAAATTATCATCACCAAATTCATCGACCTTTCACATCATTATACAAAACAATGCAAGCCTAATTATTTATTTTTTGTTTTAGATTTGTTTTTAATAGAAGAGGCAAAAAATCCCCAAAAACCTGCGTTTTATATTATTTTGTAGCTCATTGAAATGCGCAAAAAGTCAATGGGTGCACACACGTCTGTATATGACTGTAGATAAACATAAACATAGCTTTTGTAGAAAAAATACCAATTTACTATTTCTTCAGCTTTTTTCTGACAATTAATACACTGGCTGTTTGCTTGACATAAAGCCTTATAATTTAGGAGCATTCACCTTGGAATTTTCTGTGAACAAATTTTCACAATGAAGAACACTACTTTCGGCTACACTTAACATAAATATTTCTTCACACCCAATTCCCTTGCTCTTATGTCCCTCTGGAATAAGGGCACATACAGTGAGGACATCAGGAACCTTCACAGCAGCCTCAGTCTGAGCGCATGCTCGTTCAACATGACATGCTGCCTCTTCACAAATCAAGCCTGAAATATTCCCCTGTGTTGACCTGCTCAGTTCCTTTACCTGCGTCACTGAAGCCTAAGACAAGATGCTGATTGATTGCTTTCAGCAGGGGAGCAGTGATGAAAATATCTACAGTCCAGTGAAGAAAAAAAAAGGAGAACAAACACACAGGCTAAAGCCTTTGAAGAATGTGTTTAGTTCAAAATGTGAATTTGTCCTACCTCAGTTGACCTTCAGAAGTTTAAAAACAACTCCTTGTGACTCCTTGTCTACAATTATGTGTTTGATAAGTAAAAAGTATTAAAGCAGCATTTCTTGACACTAAAAAGCTATAGGTCTACAATGTTTCTGCTGAGGATCTTCTATT
>NW_027281106.1:0-124734 GCF_046629955.1 Centroberyx affinis
GTCATTAACGCTCAGTGTAAGAGGCAGAGAGGCACGATAGACAAAATAAACAACCAGGATCGAGAAAATAACAAATCAATTCAGTCCAATGAGAAAATAACGAAGGCGTCGCTCCTCCTCGTGCAAGCCAATCCCCGCCTGTCTCCATGGCAATTTATTTTCCCCAACAAATCCGAAGAGGACTCGGGTTTTTCCGTACGGGGTCGGAATTAGAGCCTACAGCCCCCGTTACGCGCGACACATCAATCGGGTCTTGGCTTGCGTTTTGAAATTGTTTACATTCAATCAAAGAAGTCAGAAAGAAAGTGCTGTTGAAATGGACACCGCTAATCAGGTCAGTACACCAGTTAATAACATGGGAGTTTTGTCTCAGAGCTGCGTACAGTTCTCTGTTAAATTGGCCGCGTTTGGTTAATTGATCATAGAAATGAGAATGTCTTTATCTCCCTCTGTCTTTATGCAGCTCGCATCAGTGGGAACATTCCAAGTGCTCAAATTACCTCTAGGATTTATCCGTGTTTTGGAGTGGGTAAGTTGGAAGTTTGCTTTCTGCGCGAAATAACTTCATTATGCTGTAACGCATGCACCAAATGAATTACATAATGTAGGATGTGTTCTGCGATTTTTGGGGGTCCGTGTGTGTGTGTGTGTGTGTGTGTGTGTGTGTGTGTGTGTGTGTAGTGTGCCCGTGTTATTTACAAAGCGCTGAACCCCCGGTGGGGGGACTCACGGTGATTGACTACATTGAGTGGGAAATAAAACACGCAAACATCTGCTTTTGACTTGATAAATTCCCGTAGCACTCTGGTGAAACTTTACCTTTGGCATCTATTGTTTTTTGTTTGTTTTTTTCATAATGCTGAATGTGATGCTGCTCTTCCACACGGTGAGGGACAGTCCCAGCGCATCATCAATCAGCGCGGCAATGATCCGTTTTACCGTGACCAAATGGCTCAAGTTTATGTAATGAACTATATATGCCAGGGTAAAACGCTATGTAGCTTTTCCACTATGCGTCTTGTGGATATGTTGTGCCAATCCCGTGCGTCTTCTGCCAGAGTGCTCTAAAAAGAAATGCCCCATTTTACCCCAAGTCAAGTGATATAACAGGAACCAACAATAAGACTGGGGTGTCCTAGCTCTGACTGAATCAGAGCTTTATTACCTCTTTCTCTCTGGGTGTCGTTTGTAGTCTTGTAGTTCTATTTCCCTCATTTATTTTACAGTGCTGAGTAGCCCAAGGGCAAAAAGAGATAAGTGATTTTTCTTTGATGTGAGTTTAGAGAAATTACTGTAGCCATGAGGGTATTCAGCTTATGCACAGATATGGTGTGTGTGTAGTGTGTGTGTGTGTGTGTGTGTGTGTGTGTCCTCACGCTTGTGTTTGTCTTTCTCACTTTTACAAACGCCATCAAGTGTGCAGAGATTCCTCCGTGGGAGAGCTCGCCGCTGAGCCATAAAATAACTGTTTGTGTTTTTTTTATGGACATGCAAAAAGGAGTGAACCTTGCTCAAACACACTTGCATCAGACACATGTGACATTTTGGCAGAGATAAGGCAAGATCTCTATCAGCGAGGTGAGTTACTGAGTGCGTCCCATCGGCTGTTTGTGCGTGACCAGATTCACTGTGATATTTGCGGGCCAGAGCCAAAGAACAGGCAGATGATCCAAAGCACCATCTGTATGATGAAGATAACACTCAGTCACAGCTCCGTCTCCATGTCCGTGTGTGTGTGTGTGTGTGTGTGTGTGTGTGTGTGTGTGGTGTGGGGAGAAGTGTGTGTGGGGATTGGCGATGTGTGATTGTGTGAGCATGACTGTGTGCCATCCAGTGACATCCTGTGTCATGTATTGATCCATTGATAACCAGGTAGTGTTGTCAATAATTGACTGACTTATTCTATTTAGCAATTTGAAATAATCGTACACAATCTTATATAAGCCAAATTAAATTTTTAAACACACAAACCCCCCACACTCCACAACACACACACACACCAACCTCAAGGAAACACGCTACACTATTATAAATGTGACCTTTGCTTTGCCATGCCTTTTTTCCCCCTCACCCATATCTCAAGAGAAGGAAACTTTTCCAACTACCCCTCTGGCCAATAGGCTTATAAAAAATGCAAACAATTCAAATCATGACCCAGGTATTCTGATTTATTCAAGAACACAGATCGGTCCCCAACAGTGGCATGGCATGGTGCTGTAGGGGAGGTGATATAGTGCAGTCACGCCATCCTGTTTCAGCGGGTGTTAGGCGGATAGTTAAGTATATGCTTAATAGCCAGAAAAGGAGGCGGAGCGATCTCCATATAGCCTCAACTACACCATTGGTCCCAGAATTATCTCACTCTACTGTATCTGCCTCCATCTGGAGCCTAAATGATGGAGCTACTGTACATCTGCCCTCATTTGGCCCTCCATTAGTCTCTGACTCCGGCTTGCTTCGGTTTCAGCCTCAGGAGACTCTGATGGGCACAGATGTAGGATCTGATGTAGCTTTCCAGTTTAGATTGGAGAGTATAAAGGCTTTTTTATTCTCTCCGGTTTTGTAAGACTGCCATTCAAACAGCGACTTCCTCCTGGCCGTAAACATTTTAAGTTGAACTTAGATTGGAGTTGACATGGCAGTCGCTTGTTAAGAGTCTGTAAAACCATGAAAACAATGTCAGCCATATTTATTTTTTCTGTGTATGTGAAACAATCGTTATCAAAAGCCCTAGACAGACGTGTTATAGATTGCTTTGCACATTAAAACACCAACAGAAACACATGGTTGTCAGTTAGGTTTGTTTACATGCCCCCAGGCATTAGAGGCATTCGTTTAGATAGGGAATGACATTTACTTTGCTAATGAACCTTTGCATATATGGCTGAATGGTCATGTGGACAAATAGAGAAGAAGGTCCTTTAAAGGTTATGCTGACTTTAGTCCAGACAGTTGCAGTAGACCAATGGGTTTCCTCCATAAGAGATTTCATCTGAGTACTGGGTCTGCGCAAGGATAAGGCGAATTCATAATCAGCCATGTCTGTCGGAGATTCTAGAGGATGGTATACAGCTCAACGTGTGTGTGTGTGTATATGTGTGTGTGTGTATGTGCATGTGTGTGTGTGTGTGCTTGCCCTGTTTGGCACACTGTCAGTGGCTGGCATATTCTGCTCCAAACAGCTGTAAGGTCCCCTCCTCTCCTCCATCGAGCAACTCATGCAGAAGCTGTCCTTTGAGATGTGCCCAAACTCTTCACTGCGTGTGGGTGTGTGTCTTTATGTGAGTGCGCCTGTGTGTGTGTGTGTGTGTGTGTGCATGTGTGCATGAGAGAGAGTGATGCAAAGAGAAAGAGAGAGCAAAATTGCACAGTTGATTGAGCACATGACGCAAATATACATGCATGTTCTTGTGCGCTAAAGCATCACCGTGGCCTTCGTATCATCACACACAGGCCAATTCTGCCACTGCTCTATCCACTCCATTGCCGCCGACCGCAGCAAGGCTAAAGCCGATGAGTCACAGGGAACGAGTCCGTCACGAGTCTCAATTATGAGTCAGGGTCCTCCCCTCATCCAGAGTCCCAGGACTGACCCACTGTCCTGTGATGTCATCCTCCGTATTTTACTTTACGCCCGCTCAGCTCGCCCCCGGGTGGACAGGGCTCTTATGTCAGAGTACAGTGTGTGTTTGTGTTTGTGTGTGTCCGATAAGCCCGTGCCACAATGCAAGATTATTTGTCACAAGGGTTTCGGCTATTGCTTGGCCCCGACCGGACTCTTTCCAATATGAAAAGAATAGAAAGAGTGTGGGAAGCCTCTTTGACGTCACTTACAACTTGGAGTCAGCAGTGAGGAAGTTTGTATCGTTCTGGTTGGGTGCACCGTCTTCAGTCACATGGCTGTGTCACTCCCCATGATGAGCAGACTGAGCACCAACTGCCAGACTTTGGATTCATATTATTCATCAATCAATTAGTGTAATATGGCTCAACAAGAGATCAAAATCCCTCTCTGTAAACCATCAAGTCTTATTTGTTTGGCCCTGTCAGTTGGCCATTAGAGATCTTAATAAAACTGAACTGAATTCAACACAGAGGGATATCTGGAGGCTGAATGATGACACTAATAACTGCCTATAACACAGTTTATCAACAGAATTTAAAGTGAAATCTGTCCTCTTCTTCTTCCTTCTTCTGCAAGCTCTACAGGTCCTACAGCTAGAAAATATCAGGAATTGTAGGGTTGTGTTTATTTAAGGCTGCAGTTTGAAAATGGAAAATAGCTGCTAAATAAGAAGACTACATATGAAGATACTTACTATAATATATGATAATCTATATGTATCTCATATCTGTATTTATTGCTGGCATTGCACTTTAAGTCAAAATTGTAATTTATATTCCTTGTCCGTTATAATGAAGTGAACCTATCAACCTATATATAGGTCCATGAGAAACTGTGAAATCAAATTCTATCTCTATCTAATATCGACGTCTTTTGATATTGCAAATGAGAGACATATTGGGAATTAAATCTTAATCCCCAAACACTGGGCCAAATGAACGCTGGTTATACAGTATATTTTCATTTGGAAATAGGGGGAGACGGGCCAGAAATCCTCTGTAGTTATGCAAATGCGAAATGTAGCGCTTCACACAAGCAAATGACGTCTCAGATTAAAATGATGTTGAATGCAGAGGGATTGACAAAATAAGATGCAACTTCTATTAGGACAATCTCTCTCTCTCTCTCTCTCTCTCTCTCTCTCTCTCTCTCTCTCTCTCTCTTTCTGGATTTGAGGCATCCTCTGTTGATTGGCTGATCACCTGGGTAACGTGTTATAGTGTTGTGAGTTTTGCGTCATGACAGATTGATGCACAGTGTTCATGATTAACGTGTGCAGGGGCTCGTACACACACACACACACACACAGACACACACACACACACAAAGAGAGAGAACAAGTGAAAGAGTGAAAGGAGCGAGATGCGGAGAGATTGGCGACAGCTGCTGACAGATATCGCAAGAGACTTACCAGGTCAAAGATCTGTTTTTCAGCACAGAACTCAGTCAATTCCTTTTGACAAGCGGATGTGGGGCCAGCGCTGAAGAATTGAATGCTTCAAGAAACTGGCTTCAAGCTTGTAAGATCCATTCAAAGAAACTGCTCTGTTTCATTACTTCAGAGGTCTACTTGGGTTAGATGAATTAGAGCATTAATAATATCATCTGATATTGGCCTTTCAGATATAAATCAGTATCAGGATGTATCCCATTGTTGACAGGCGCAAAATGGAACATTTCATAAACATCATAACAAAATGCTCCAAAACTGTAAAAATATATCTGTCTTTCAATGTAGTGTCTCAAGTTTAATGTTCCCTGCGCACTCAGCAAGAAATCGTGTTTTACTGAGTATAAGCTTGATATATTTAAAGAACTTTCAGAATTTTATAAATGAAATTAAATAACAATTCTGAAACCACTGAGGCCCAATGTTGCATTGTGCAACATTTGCAGAAAATGTCCAGGAAACTCTATTGCAAACCTCACCTGGATCCTTTTTGTCTTTTGTTTGAATTTTTAATTGAATAATTCTTACAATAATGAGATTTCCAACCTGGATCAGAAGCATTATGGACAGTACACTTGCCTCTTTTTACAGTCATTAAATGAACCTCATCCCATTGAACATGTGAGAGTTTGGACCTTTGAATCCAGAAGTCAGAATTGTTTGTTCTTTTATTGTAATGTGCAGATGAAGCATTAACATACAAATGGCAGCAATGGGTCCCTTACAGATAGATGGCTATAAAATGGCTATAAATTGGTAAGTTATCTATACCAGCATCTGAAGCACATTTCCAATAATTCTCTTGTCCTGAAGTATGCCTGGACTGTGGTAGCTGACGAGCTGCTGGGTGTGACGTGGCCTTCCTGACCCGTCAGGTTGGAGCCAGGCTTCTGCCTCCCTCTCAACCCTGAGACGATGGCTCGCCATCTGTGACTCAGACGGGGAAAGGTTGGCCTGTCTTCTCCTGTTGGCGGACAAGGCTGGACATCCGGTCAAATAAGACATCCCACACACACACACACACACACACAGGCACAGAGACAGTACGTAGGCATATACACAGGCAGCACTGGTTCAATGCAGACACACACACACACACACACAGACTCGTTTAGACACCAAGGTTATTATAATAAACTAAAACTAGGACAGAAACTAGGTGTTAAAAAACATGTATATACTGAAATATGTGTGAAATGTTTTTAGTTTTCATCTTTTTGTTTATGTAAATACATTTTAAGAAGAATTTATGATTTATTGTTTGTATTACACAATACCTGTTGCAAACATATACAAAATACCTACTCTGAACCTCTATTATTATACCTTAATAAATAACACCAACCCAGCAAAAATACTAAAACTGGAACTGGAACTACATCAAAATAAAGCTTTGTAAAAATAAAAAAATCAAATCAAAACTAAACTAAAACTACAAATCACACACTGAGGACTAACTCAAATTAAACTGAAATTGAACTAAAAATTGAAAACTATATAAAATAAAAACGAATGAAAAGTCCATAACTATAATTCACATGAGGACCTTCAACTGGCTTCACTCATTCCCTAACCCTGAATCCTCCCCACTACATATCTGATCTTAAAACCCTTTCAGCAACCTTAACCCAACGTTCTACCACCCAACCACCCCCCCACCCCCACTGCTCCCATCCTGGACTCTGCAACAGTCCCTGTTAGAAGACAAGACTGAGGAACTGTCATCACTTTGGAGGATTTTCTTCATCTTTCTATCCTCGTGTGAGGACATTTGGTCCTCATGACACCAATAAACCCACAAACACACACACACACACACACACACACACACAGTGTGGTTGTATTACATTCCCGTTGGGTGGCCCTGGCTTAGTAAGTGCAGTGACAGTCACCGCGGGGCACAGGGGCCGGGCTCCAGTGAGGTCACCTGACCGAGTAGCCATGGAAACCCCACAGGGAGAAGAGGAGCACCAAGAAGAGACACTGTTACAAAAATAAATGGAGATTTTCTGCTTGCTTGTGGTCAGTCAAGCTTACAGAGAGAGCGAGAGAGAGAGAGAGAGAGAGAAGGCAGAGAGATGGAGGGAAAGATGAATGTGGACTATCCGGGGCACAGAGGCCTGCTGCCTGTGCAGGAGGGATCAGCCGCCACTAAATGAGCTTCTGATTTTGTTCTGTGCTGCTGCTGCTCCTGCTGCCGAAGCCGGGATCAGACTGCTTTCACATGAACGCCTGTGGTTCTAGTTCCTTTGTGAAGTAGGATTTTTGGCTGAGATCTGTATCATTGGAGGATTACCTCCATCCACATCTGTGTGACGAGTAGTGGGAAAATCTTTTTGTTGTCATTATTACAGGTGTAAATTGGCTATGGCTCTCCTTATTTTACACTGTTCTTTCCTCTGCTCTTTTCTATTCTGTTCTTTTCTGTTTTGTTCCACATGACACAATTGCTGTTGGGTGAAAACCACATATCTCCAAAATGTCAACTTTTCAGCCTTGTTTTTTAGCTTGACCACCATGCATTTTTGAGCTGAAAGGGTTTTATAAACCCAAGGATGTCAGGATTTTTTCAACCCACAGAGGACCATGAAATCCCTCAATTGAAGTAAAAACATGAAAATCACCAAAATGTGGCATAATGATGTTTTCAAATGGCAACAGTGATATATAGGGTGAAGGTGATAGCCCTCCACCTCCAGTTCAAGTGTGTATCTGTCTGCTTCCCTGGCTGTGTTGCTGTTTCTGATACGCGCTCAACGTTTTGTTTTGTACTTAACTAGCTGCCGTAAAATTGCCCGTGTTAGCACACTGGCGGAGCGTAGCAGTGGGAGCCACAGACACACTGTGTGTGTGGATTGTGGCTAATGCTTCTGGTTGAGTGGAGCGACGGGGATATTTTTACCCTACACTCGCATACATACACGTACGTGCACGTTTTCACACATACGTGCACGCATGCATGCACACATCCATGTCCTCAAACACGCAGATAAACACACGTGCATGCATACAGGGGTTACGCACGTTCCCCAGCACACAGGCGGTCATGCACACACACAAACAGGCACATATAGACGTATAGAGATACTGTATATACACACATGCTTGCATGCATGTAAATGCAAACACAAAAACATGTACACAGACAGGATGAAACCTCTAGCTTAGGAGGGAAAATGAGAGATAGACATGCCTGTGATGGACAGCCTTGTGTGTGTGTGTGTGTGTGTGAGAGAGAGAGAGAGAGAGAGAGAGAGAGAGAGAGAGAGAGAAGTCCAGCAGTCCAGCGTATTCAGGGGTCCTGGAATAGTCTTTATTTTTTAATTAATTAGCTAAATGTACTGAAATATCAAATTAGAGGTCTTAAATTTTTTCCAACATGTAATGACAGGTTTTCTGCTGCACGTCCACGCTTAGATTAATACAGAACTGGGTTAGTAGTACAATATGCAAAACATGTTTTTCATCATATCTGCTTGACAAAACACTTTTTCTTTATAGTTTCAGAACTTTCATTAGCTATGCTCAATCTGAAATAGGATCGCTTTGCCAGGTTCGTTCTTTATTTTGTTTCTTAAATTGGTTTTAAATTCAACTCCAGGTAGCATTATGAAGGTCTTAAAAAGTCTTAAATCTGACTCTCTGAAACCTGCAGATACCCTGACATCCCTTTTCGCTACCTATCCAAACCACACAGCTCTAAACGTTTGGTTCTCACAGCTTTCAGTGTAGTTCAGCTAACAGTTAGAGTATATGGCTTCTTCGATGCTGGTAATTATAGTGGAGGATAAGCAAATCGAATGAGATAGGCCTCCCTTTCTCTCCCTCTCTCTCTCTCTCTCACTCTTTCTTTCTGCCTTCATAAAGAGTGTCCCAGATTTTGTTCCTCCCAGTCAGGCAGGCAGAGGGGCTGAAAATTTGAGGCGTTTTCTCCTCCTGAGGCAGCCACTTGACACCGCCACGATTCCTATCGGCTTGAATAGAGCAGGTGGACGGTGTGTTTGTGTGTGTGTTTGTGTGTGTGTGTGTGTGTGTGTGAATGTGTGCGCGCGGCATCTGCGGGGAGGCTTGCGAAAATGTCAAGTGCAGCTCATCAATGAATGCACCTTTTAGCTTGTCTGCCACTTAACATGATCTTCACCTCCCCACTCAGCGCTACCTCCACCGCTTCCTCTGCCGCTCGAATCGCATCCTCCTATCTACTCTACCGTCTCTGCTTTTCTCTTCAAATGTTCTTTTCACCCTGCCATCATTCCTATCAATCTATCAATCTATCTATCTATCTATCCATCTATCTATCTATCTATCTATCTATCTATCTATCGCCTCAGACCACATCCCTGCATTCTTTTCCACATCCATTCACCTCAGTCTGCAGTCAACAACAAACCTTATGTTTTCGTCTGTTTGCTCTAAGTGTAAATCTACCTTACATGCATTTGAAAGCAAACAGTGGTCCTTTACTCTCGTGCTGTGCTCTTATATCCCATGTAGGTCAGTGGAGAAGAGGGCATACCGGGAGACGCTTTAGAGCTTTGTTTGCATTGCAGACGGTTTTCGTTCCTGTACCCGAATCTCTCTCTCTCTCTCTCTCTCTCTCTCTCTCTCCCCCTCTCTCGCTCCATCTCTGCTGCTTCCCCGAGGAGCCCAGCTGGGAGAGGCAGATAAACACACGGGGGCGCGGGGCTTAGCACCCACCCTCCCTCCACAATGCCACGCTCTCCTGTTCAAAGGCCTCAGCCAGAAACGAGAGGGGCTAAAAACCCAAGCCGAAAATCATAGGGAGAGGAGGCAGCTGCAGGAGGGAGAGAGATACATAGACAGAGAGAGAGAGAGAGAGAGAGAGAGCGAGCAAGGAAAGGGGCGTGTCTGTAGGGGGGTTTGTGATAATTGGAAGGGAGTATTTATCCTCTCCCTCTCTCTCCCGCTCACTTTCTCAATCTCCTTCCATTTGTGTGCGTAGATAAGCGCACAGTTTGCAATAATTGTGAGATTTTTTTGTTACATGTGACTTCACATGTTGACGGGTGAATGTGTAAAAGTGTGTGTGCATGCGTGCAGATGTGTGCTCGCGTGTGTGTTTGTGTGTCCTATCACACCTCGGAAACCAAAAGAGGCTGAAGAGAGGGAATTACTAAAAGACACTTCAGTAGAAGAATTCCCTGCAGTGGTCCCAGCTGTGCGCCAAAGCCGGGCAAGCAGCGTTTAGCCTCCACCTGAGGCCAGGGGCTGCCGAGGAAGAGCGGAAATCCAAACCCCGGGTTTATCATACGGTGTTTGGCTTTGATTAGGGCTCACTTAGCCCAGCCAAACCTGGCTTAGCCCGCTGTGACCTAGATTAGCCTCGCAAAGCATAGTTTAGTATGGTGATGTCCAAAGCTGTGTACTGGACACTGTGCCACTGTGATCATGCAGCACCGCAGCATTCCACAGCAGCACTCATGTGGAGTCACTTCCACTGAGAGGAGACAAGCTACACAAAAGATTAATCACTTGACAAGAGATACTGATTCCTTTTAATACCGGTATCTTGGTCAAAATCTCTTTGGTTATGTGTGTGTGTCTGTCTGTCTGTATACAGTATGTATGAGTGTGTGTTTGCGTGCATGTGAGTGAGTGTGTGTCTGTACACAGGATCCCACTGCCACATCCCTTTATTAGCTGTGACAAGGCTGTGATGTAACAATCAAACTGTCAACCAACCAGTCCCTTGACCTGCCCAATTCTTACAAAACTCTCCTTTTGACTCGAGGCCATCCCCCCTCACAGTGCTCCAGTAATCTCAGTCCACACAGTGTCCTCCACACTGTGCCTGAGAAGCTCTGTTTTGAATCATGCCTTACTGTAGGCTCAGTGTGACTACATCTATCCTAGCCCGGTAAAACCAGCCTGGTTTGGCTTGAACGTTGCATTCATCAGAAAATAACAAGCCATTAATGCACTTGAAGGTACATGAGGAGTTCCCTCAGTGTCTGCTTTCAGCCACAAGGTGGCATAAATCACCTGATAATGCATTTCACATAGTGTACTGAGGCAGTAGCTTCATATGATGTAAGTGTTCAAAGCATGTCTTGAGCCATTCAGTTCCTGAATTCTAAAGTTGTGTGACTTCAGTACCATTTTACTGCTGTTACAATTTTACGCACCCAGTTTTCATATCAAATTAAAATCAGTAGTTCTGGATTTCCTAAAGCAACAGCAAGTATTTCTTTGTTTGATTTCACAGTTTGCTCACATAGCCCTCTAAAACTCTTCGAAGTTATATGGTGAATGACTCCATTGGTACCTGTCTCTATTCTTAGGTACTTTATCTTGTTTTTAGGACTGTGACCCACTTAGTACATAACTTTTTTACTCTGTTTTTTTCTTGTTGCTTTGTCATTTTTAGTGTTTGAAGCTGTTTGTTCAGTGCTTTAGCTTCTAGTTTTTAACTGTTTTAGTGCTGTCCTGTCTAACTTTTTATGCTGCTAACTTGGCCAGGTCTCCCTTGAAAAAGACGGGATTCAGCTGGATTTTACCTGGTTAAATAAAGGTTAAATAACAAATAATATGATGCTTTCTGTTTGGATGCCCTTGATGCAATAGTTCTGCTGATGCCTCAAAAAGTACAGCCTCTTTTATGAAGATAGGCTGGTGGTAAGGTAGATTGGGAAGACTGATCAAATTAGCAAAGAATTCATACTTATTTTATATATGAGGAGTTTCACTCCAAAATGAGATATGCACCATTTAAACAGATGCCTGCTAACCCTAACCCAGAGAAAACAGATGCCTGCTTTTTCCAAATTATTGCTGGCATGAAAGGAAAATACATTGTGGCTATCTGTTAAAGTCATGAGTCATCTTGAGACCACTACTGTTTTTGAAGATAAAATCATCTGTGTGTCAAGGAGCAAGATTTTTTCAAAATGTATATATAGCTTTTTGAATGAAACCCTTCATATACTGTATGTATTAATACATATTGATATATAGGTTTTTCAAATGAAAGTTGAGTGAGAAAACAGATATTTTGGTTCAGTAACATCTCAGGCAGCTAGTGTGGTCTAAACCTGAAAACATTCCTGTGCCTCACCAAATTTCACAATGTGTGTCTCTCAATTCGATCGACAGCATTGCAGTTTGTTGTGAGTGAAAAGGACCTCACCTTGCCATTAGTATGGCCGGGCCTAATGTAATGTTCAGCGAGGTCAATGAACAGAGAAATGGTTTATGATGCCTATTAAGAAGCAGTCGATGGCACAAAATAGGCCAGTGAGCAGGCAGAAGTGATGGTGCTTGCTCCATAAATGGGCCAATGGAGATCATTCAAATCAAAAACTTGCCAGAGGAGAAAATAGAAATAGAAAATAGATCCTTCTGAAATACAAACCAAATGGAAAGATAGAGCTCTTCCTTCCTACAGCCTGCATCTTCCCTCCAGGTCAATCTGATATGCCATGCCACCATGGGAGACTTGATAAAGCTGCGGTTTCTCTCAGTCCATAAATTCCCTCTCTGATACGCGATATCCTTGCAGTACCCCAGAAATAGAAGTATATATGTTTTCAACTGCAATTATATGAATCCTGAAGCCAGAGGAAGTGAGCGTGTCATTTCTTATGTGGCTGATATCGAACTTTTATTAGCGTGGAATTAAAACTCATTGTTCTGTTGAAGCAGGGGCCATGTTTCCATGGTAACATGGGGGTATCAATGACTAATTTGTCTGAGAATTTTTAGCGATGTTATCTCTTCAAATTAAAAACTGCTTGAAAAGATCGTCTCAGCCAGACACAGATTCATGAAGGAACATTTGAGAGGAGTGTGTGTGTGTGTGTGTGTGTGTGTGTGTGTTGACTTGAGCTTGAGAGCATGTACAGTGCATGATAATCAGTGGTATGAATCATAATTTTCCCCAAAAGAGGGCCATACTCAGGGAGGGACAGATCACAACATGATACATATACTCATACTTACCATCAGTACAGACAAACAGATGCCCATGTGCGATGCAAACATGCACACACACACACACACACACACACACACACTTCATCTCCTTGCACTTCAAGAACATGTCCCCGCACATTCCCGGGATGAGTGTGTGTGGTCAGGCTGAACGATCTGATAATGCTTAACCACACTGAATGAAGCTCTCCAGAGGCTGAGGGCCATTCAAACCAAAGAGGCATCTTCCCCTCCTGCTGCTGGCAGGCCGCGTGTCCAGCTGCCTGTAATATGGGAGTGGGGAGGCTCATGCTAACCAGGCGTCAGCTCTGATTATGGTGATCATGGTTCTGAGAGCTCTGCAGGCTATAGGAGCTTTATATGGAAAAACTGGGCAGAGAGAGAGAGAGACAGAGAGAGAGAGAGGGAGAGAGAGAGGGAGTAATAAGGGCAGAGGGAGAAAATGAGGAATGTGTGTGTGTGTGTGTGTGTGTGTGTGTGTGTGTGTGTGTGTGTGTGTGGGTTAAGAGCTTGGGTGACTCCATATGTGTGTCTGTGATGTGGTTTTGGAAGTTTGGTCAGTTTTTCAATCCTGGTCCTTGTGACCCAGAGTACTGCTGGTTTTCTATCCTACCAGCTAGTTAAATGCAGTTAACTGTTCATTAATTAATCACCTGGCAGCCTCTGTGTAAATCAGTCCCTGATTGGATGGCTGGAATGAAAAGCAGCAGGGCTCTGAGTCCTGTGGATTGATAGCCACTGCTTGAGTGAGTGATGAGGACATAGACACCAAAATCAATCAAGTTCCTTCCGGTGCTTACTAGGTGATTGTATAGAGTTATCCATAGTAAGAAGACTGACCTTTTAGTAACAAAAAGTTGATTGTGGTTTTTATTATATGGCCTGTATATTCATAACTTTTAGAAATGAAATATAGCTGATGTAGCCAGGTTTATTTTTTTGGGTTGGAACTATTTCAGGTGAGCAAGTATCATTCATCCACTGCGCTGTGATTTTAGCTGTACACAGTCTCCCATTGTCCAACACCTTTACATCCTGTGGAAACAAAACAAGTATTGCATGAGGAGGAACAGAACAGTACATTATTTTTGTATCATATTTATTGTAAATTTTACTAATCTCCTCCACAAAACTGCCAGACCAAGTTCCATAAGTAAAATGATTTAATTTAGCTTTAGAGCTGCTACAAGCTCCCATTTTCGCACTTTTTAGATGATGCTAGTAGCTACTATCACTTAACATATTGTATGCTCAAGTGTTAACATGGTGCAGCAAACAATCTACCGGGGACACACGGATGATTTTGGTGTCTATGTTCTCATCACTTTGACAAGTAAATTGGTCAATGGGGCAATCTCTCAAAAATGTATTTCCTTAATCTCAGTGCCAGGCTGGCTGTGTCCGCCTCCTCGCTGTGACAACCTCCTTGGAGACCCACCTTCTCTTGAGCCAGCATGACCACTTAATCTCTTTCATGACCAGATTGTAGTGTATTCCTTTGGCTCTAACAGATATCCTGTCCTCCCTGTGTCCACTACGAGCATCCAAAAATACCACCTTGATCCATGCCAATCTGCCCCTTGGTTCGATCAGAGTCATTTTGGGGAGGTCTAGCATTAATACAGCACAAATGGCAACTCAGGTTGACCAAACAACAGCCAATTCCAAGTCTTTTCCAGGTTCCTTGCCTACTACCTTGTTAATTTCCTCTATCTATCCTCTACTTTAACTCTTTGTTTTCAATAAATAGTCATTTCATTCAAGATGGGCCAGAACTGAACTCCCTCCTTGTTTGTTCTCAAGTGCAACTCAGGTATATTTCAAAAATGAGTATTAAGGAAAAAGTTTGGAAATGCTTAGTAAAACTGAGCAGCAACTGCACTCAACCAATTATCCCTCTCCTCTTTGTCAAATAAGGCAGGCAAAGTAAATAGAGAAACTTTTCAGCACCTACCCTGCATCCGGCTCAATGATGATGTCTCTTTGGGCCAGAGTGTCATCGGAGTGGGGAGGAGAGGAAACAACTCGCACATTCATTTAATCAGCAGCAGTGGCATGTATGTGTATGTAGGAGGGGAGAGTAGGGAAACACTGTAACAAACTCACTAACACTCCAGTAAAATGAATCTTTCATGAATTGTTAGAAAACAGAATGACGTTGGAGATGAAGAATAGATTCCCTGCACTGGATATGACACAGCACAATTGCTAGCTGTGTGTGTGTGTGTGTGTGTGTGTGTGTGTGTGTGTGTGTGTGTGTGTGTGTGTGTGTGGTGGTGGTGGTGGTGGTGGGGTGGGGGGGTAGAGGTATGGATTACAATAAACAGAACGGAACCCAGTCCAGGTGTTAGCAGGAGTGATTAAGAAGAGGAATTATTGGATGGATTCGATCAATGGCGCCACAAACGGTTGAACAAAACACACATATTAAACTCTTCGTCACTGTTTGCACTGCTCTTGTATGAGTTGTTAAAGATCTCCGGAGACAACAAGACGATGGGATAATGTCATGTGATGCCACAGATTTGGTTGTTTTCTTTCAGCTGTAGGATTTGTACACATTAAATACAGAAATAGATTTTTTTTCCCCTATTGCATTGGAGTATCAGCAAAATGCCATTAGGCTGAACCTTCAAGCCTGCTCTCCCCCTCCTGTGTTTTTATTAGAAAACCTTTTTTTGTTTTGATATATTTGAATATCTCCCTCGGCAGTTGAGGGAGCATCTTGATCCATTGTATCACAAAAAGTCTTCACAATTTTTTTTGTTTTCCTCTCTGACTCATCTGCATACACACACAGCAAAATATTTTCCACCATCCAACATTAAATCTGTCTGGCCTGCAAGAAGTTATCTAATTGCTATTTGCGTTTGGGCTGTGAGTTGATCTGCAACTCATAACAAATGAAGCTGCTGCTGTTTCTATAATGTTTCTATACTGAATCAACTTGCCGCTTCCTGTCCTGCAATCAAATATCTCAGCCGTGTTTTCTAATCAGCTGTGGAGCTGTCTGAGGGGTCGGTCAGTCATCCATTTCATTATAACAAGCACAGTGACATTGTGTTAGTGTGAGATCAGCAGGCTAGGCGTACTAACAAAGAGATTAGTAACCAGCAGTGTGTTGTCCTTGAACAATAGCACCCAGTCAGTAACTAAAGCTTTAATAGTCATATGTCCTGGAGTGCTGATCGCTCTGTCCACCAGGTTAGGCTTGAGTGAACAGGTACTTCATTAGTCTGGTGTCAGTGGTGTGTTCTGTGGACTTCTTGCTGGATTGCTATTGTCTATGCTATTAAGAATGATTGCGTGTTGCGAGATGATTATTCAATGAATCCTCTCTCCTCAAATGATGGTATAGTGTTCTGTTAACCTTTCAGATATCTTGTGACACACATATTTGGTCCTTTCTGGTATCACACGACATATTTGCTGCATGTTGTGGAAGGCCTTTTCTTTCCAAAACTTCTCACTGTAATGGGGATCATGCAATGTTTGTATACTGCACATCAAGGTTTCTTTAACATTTCCAAATCCAGAAGTGGCTTTCCTTGGAGACCCAGGCTCATGAAAATGTATCATTAACCCACAAGAAGTAGGCCTGCAAATCATTCCAGCACATAATTCAGGTTGTGGCTATTCACATCAAACTCAAGAGAAACTCCTCTCATTGTTTGCCCTCCAATGGTGGAATGACCTTCCCTCCCCAGTCAGGATTGCAAAGTTTTAAAAAAAAAACCTGTCTTTCTCCCTGGGTTTTATTTCTGTTTTGGCAGTTGTGTGAATTTTCAAAGAATGCAGCAATATCTGGGAGCTGTTGTTTTGACCACTTGCACAACTTACTATTGCTTTTAATGCTGGCAATTTGGGAATTTAAGGTTATACTGTTGCATGCATTGTAAGCTGCTCTGGATAAGACTGTCAAAATGCCAAAAATACTGAAGACTGAATTGGGTGATGATGCATGCTAATGGTTCAGGCGTGCAAAGTTTGCTTTGAACATACAGTTGTTAAAGTCTAAACGGTGCTGTGGGACAGGCAAAGACATTGAACTAAAACGCTGCCATCTGTAGGTATCTGTCCATTGTGATGTTTAATTTCATCTCTCTCTCTCTCTCTCTCCCTCTCTCTCTCTCTCTCTCTCTCTCTCTCTCTAGCCCTAGCTTCTTCCTCTCTCCTCATGATTGACCCTCCCTCTCCCCTTTTCTTTTTTCTTTTTTTTTTTTTACTTCATGATAACCGAACTGGAGGTAGGGGGAGAATGGGAAGAGGGATGGAGAGACACAAGATAGAGAGAAGTAGGAACTCAAACTCACACGCACAAACACACACTCCTGTGCTTTCCTCGGGCAGGGTCTTCTAGCTTTGGTTTCATTATCAGAATGCTTCTGGAAGCCCTGTAGCGTAACAAAGCTGGATTACATCTTCCCTTCTTCAATGTGTATGGTTATATTTGCTCCGGTAAGTTCAAGTTTTTATAGTGGATCTATAAGATTCTTCTGTATGAATCAGAGACAATCAAGTGTCTTGGTAAAACAGTGAAGATAGAGTTAGTGGCAGATGTGTTTCAACATGTGGGTTATCTAGACCATGTGTGATCAGGAAATATTGCTGTTCTGTAACACATTCCTCATCAGGTCGCATTATAAATAAAATTACCTGATGATGAAGATTACTGCATGGCCAAAGTTTACAGTCATTATAATGCAAAAGAGCTGTGAAGTTCATTATGTCTATATTGACTCGATTAGAAATCAATTCTGTCTTTATTTGGTATATTTCCAAAGCAGAACCTCAGTTCTGATGTAACTTGAATGTGATCACTAGCGTCCCTCTCACTAAAGCAGCTCTGTCAGATTCCATCTTTTATTTGAAATTTCATCTGTGGAATTTCATCTATTTCATATGCGATATTCTTGCAGTCTCTCTCTCCTTTCTCGTGTCTTTCTCTGCCTGTGTGTGTATCTGTGCATGCACACAAACTAATTGTTCAGAGTTCAGTTTCTCCTGTGCCGCTCTGTTCACACTCCCAGGAGAGAAACAGTCGGTGCTTGCATTGTGAGGCTAATTTCAAATGGAACACATGCTTAATGAAGTACGGGAATTTCTTTTGTAAATCAGTGTGGTGATGAAGTCATCATTAGGCGCCATCGGAGGGAGCACAGAGAGAGGGATCTCTTTTACCGGCTGTGACCCTGTCCTCCCTCGCTCAGCCCCTGCTTAGCCCATGACTGTCAGTGATGACAGCCACATGGCCAGAATATCAGTGTCACTGCAGCTATTGTGGCCCAGGTGCTGATGTGGCCAAAATGCTGTCTGTGTTAAATTGGCGTCACAGCTGAGAAATTGTTGAGAATGGCTGTCAGCAAAGTGTTCTGGTGGTCAGACTGCTGATATACATACTCACTACTCGGGTTTGGTACCAAAACTTTTTATTATTGCTTTGACTCAGTTTTCACAACACAGTTTCCAAGTGCAAAACTCTCAATTTTGGGCTCCAAATCACACATGCAAAATGAAAACACCTGTATCGAATGAGGTTGTGCGTTATGTAAAAGGTTTATCGTTGCATCAGAACATTAGATTTGTTCCTTGTTGAATTCTAGTCAATGCTGCATTTTCTAATAAAATTGTCATTACCAAATCATGCTGCCAAACCAAAAGACATTCTCATCAAAACACAGTATGCAGTGGTCATTTCCTAATATTTATCTGGGTCAAATGGTATTGAGAGATATTGGAATGATAAAATGTGGGATTCTCAAAATGGATTCAACAAGTTGTTTTTACAAATCTAAAGGTATTTCTCTGTGATAGTCAACATTGTATGATTAATCAAAAAGCAAATGTTTGTGTTTGGCATGTGGGGAAGCCAGTCTTTGGCCTTGACCTTTACCAATCCTACTGTGTTTACCTTTGAACGTCTGCATTTACTGTACAGTATACAAGAAACTGTGATAAAGCGTTTAGTAGACTAACATCTGTTTCTATTTTATATGCTGTGTGTTGACCTGCCGTCTCAGCTGTGAATGGAATGGTGCAGATGCCACTGAGAATAACACTCCCCATACATCTATTTGCTTCATAATGGAGCATTGACACCTGACTCATGGTCCGGGTGGTAATCACATTCAGAGAAAAAGAAAAATCTCATTCCCACTGGTTGGTAGACCCTGTCTCCTCATCCGCCTGCTTCTGCCTATTGCTGACTGGCCAGCTCAATATCTGCTCTACAGGCGCGCTAGAAAATGCCCTAACCTCCAAGCAAGAGCCAATTCTGTTCTCAGGGCTCCGCTAATGCATTTCATTAGAGCTGATGCTCCTGTGCTCACATGGGCCCTCTCTGTAGGATCAGCATGTTGAAAACAGATTCAGAGGGACAGTGAGAGGGAAAGCTGTGCTGATAGTGAGTGTCCCCGGTAGATCTGATAGATGTTGTTGTCAGGAGAAGTGACCCTCACTCCACTCACTGGGGGAGCGTGTGGTTGGAATTGATTGTGTTTGTGTGTGGCTGTGCTTTGTGCATGTGCCAGTGTGTGTACGTGTGTGTGTGTATGGCTGTGTATTGCGTGTATGTGCAAACATATGGTGTTTGTGCCTGCGTAAGGTGGCAATATACTGTAACTGTTTAGTGCTCCCATAATTAGCAGTATGGAAATATTATTGCTTCAGTTCAGTTCAGTGAAGTTTATTTAACTCAGTAGGGCAATTTCCATGGCACTCATAAATTTAAAATGTCTTGCTTTTGTGGCTCTGCAGCTCTTTGCCATCTTTGCATTTGCGACATGTGGGGGCTACACTGGGCAGCTGCGGGTTAGTGTGGACTGTATGGAGAAGGCCAGCAGCAACCTCAGCATCGGCATCGACTTCTCCTATCCTTTCAGGTGAGAAGGCTCCATCTCTCTATCGTCTTCCTCTAAGTCTGTCTGCCTTTCTGTCCATATCTGTCTGTCCAGTTCATTATCCCAGTAGTCCAATGAATGATAATGTCAATCACGCTGGGACTCATGAATGCTCTTATTCACCCACTGTTGAATGCTCTTATTGTCCCACACAGCAGTCCACCCCGCATCATGTTTATGTACACAGGCAGAGTGTGTGGACAATTTTTTACTTGCATTAGTAATAATCGAAGAGTAAGACAACACCACTAGTCTAATGAACACAAATACATCAATGCAATGGTGGATTTGTGTTTTTTTTTAACACATTAAGTCGTATACCACATTTAATGAATCCGGAGAGAATAGGCATGGTTAGTTACAGTTTTTACTGCTCATTAAAATCCACTTATTTTGTCTGAGATATAATGAACCAAGAGAGGGAGGGGAAGGAAAAGTGTGTGTGTGTGTGTGTGTGTGTGTGTGTGTGTGTGAGTGTGATCTGTACTTTGGTGTTTCCCTTGGATCTTGCTGCCCTCTGAGGTGTGTAATTCCATACCAACTTATAGGCAGACAGCACAACATGAATATACTTCAACAGTCGAACCAGCATACTTTTATGTTACCCCAGCAGCAACAGTCATGAGTTCCTTCTTTTGAAATTATGCATTGAAATGGTCTCATAGCCTTATAATACATTAAGATTACAGGGCTTATCGTGCCAGACTGCAGTCATTTTATATCCACAGGTCTCCATGATATAATTTAGGAGGTTATTGAATTCTGAAATGATGTGTGCGTACATGTGTTGTTTGATAAGATGGGTGTATTTTTGTCTAGTGCAGCTTTAACAAAAAAACAGAAAAGACATACACACCATTTCGGAATCTGCTGGATTTGAAGCCCTGAGTCTCTCTGTGTGTGTCAGGTTGCACCAGGTGGCCTTTGAGGCGCCCCTGTGCGAGGGGATGAGGAGGGAGCACCTGTTCCTCATTGGAGACTACTCGTCCTCTGCAGAGTTCTTCGTCACCATTGCCGTCTTTGCCTTCCTCTACTCCCTCATGGCCACCATCGTCTACATCTTCTTCCAGAATAAGTACCGCGAAAACAACCGAGGACCACTCATTGTGAGTACAGTGGCCTCTGACCTGTGACGTTATAAGGATATATTAGGCAATTACTCAACAGGATGTGCAAATAGTCTAATCTTATACCAACTCTACCAAAAGAATCATGATGCCAGATTATCAGTATCTGAACATCTGTGCTAAGCAAGCCCTATCTATCAAGCAAAAGTATCTCTTCACAAAGTAATGACACTCCTTCATATTTTGTTCACTTTCCTTGAGTTATTCATTTCTGTAATTGTTTTTTTTTATCTTCTCTCTGCCATGCCACCAGGACTTTATTGTGACAGTAGTGTTCTCCTTCATGTGGCTGGTCAGTTCCTCTGCTTGGGCCAAGGCTCTGTCTGACGTCAAGGTAGCCACTGATCCGGATGAGGTCCAGCTCCTCATCTCTGCCTGTAAAGACCAGACCAACAAGTGTGGCTCTGTGCATGGACCGCGCTGGTCCGGACTCAATACCTCGGTGGTAGGTTGCACAGGATGTGTTTCAGGGACAAAACAAAAAAAGTTATTTCTTTGTGGTATGCTTCATTTTGTGCATCTCTCTGTCCTTGTCTGACTGTCTGCCTCGTTCTATCTCCCTGTTTCTCTCCTCTTTCTCTCTCCCCAGGTCTTTGGGTTCCTGAACTTTGTCCTATGGGCTGGGAACATCTGGTTTGTCTTCAAGGAGACTGGTTGGCACAAGGGCACTGCCAGGTACCCGGGCGGGGCACCTGAGAAACAGGCCGGCACCTTCAACCAGCAGCCCTACAACCAGGGTAGCTTTGACCAGTCAGGGGGCTACAGCGCCCAGGGAGACCTCGGCCAGCCATCTGAATACAGCCAGGTGGGCGGGCCCACCTCCTACTCCAATCAGATGTAGCCGTGCCATCTCATTTTGGTACTTCTGCATTGTAAACCAGGGCAATCGGGGTGAAAAGAGAGAGGGAATTAATTTAGACTCTCTGGTGAGTTTGTCATCATTCTGTCTGTGCAAAAAAAGATGGTCTATGTGGGTGACAAAGGTCAGTTTTGTCAGTTGATACAAATTGTTAATTGATAAGTACACCAGTTGTATAGGTACAACAAGTATTGTTGGGTATTGTACAAAATTATTAGACATAGTCTTTTACTCCTACTTTTTCAGAGGTGTTGTTTTGCTGAATATTGTATTGCTTGTAGTTTCTCTTTTTCTGTGCTTGGTGCATTGCCACCCCCCTTTTTGACTGGATGTCTTTTTCAGACTGGTTGGCACTGTCTGTTGTGGAAGAAAAAAAGTGCTCTGTGTTTGTATAATTGTTGAGGTTTCTAAAATGTTGTTGACTAAGTGCATGATGTCGTGTGCTGCTATGCTCGCTGTGTTACTAGTAAAAAAAAAAAACCCAAAAACCCAACAAACTGTATTTTATCTCTGAAAGTTTACAGAATTCACTGTCATGACTCATTTCTCAAAGTGTATTTAGAATAATATTTTGACTTAATTTTTTATTCTATTAAGAAACCCATAATATATTTTGATACTGGATAATTTTAATTCAGATTATACAGATTCAGAATATTATTTAGTCAGTTGAAATACGAGTTTCTGACACTGGTTTTGATAATGTCAAAAAGTAAGAAAAACTTGAAGCAATAACTGCATACTACAAAATACAATATACAAGGTCTGTACTGAAAAAAAAAAAATACAGTATGCAACCATTGCAGAGTGTTTTTCTGTTTCCATGATTTTCATTTTTAAGTTGCCTCTTCACAGACGCTATCATACTATCACTTTTTTGCAATAATGTAAAGAGGAAGATTGTTGCTCTCCCTGTTTACAAATGGCCGCTCCTGTTTCAAATTGTTGTGACTGTTTTCTATGCTGTGCTCAGACTACTGTGAAATACTAAACATAAATCATACAGCATGGCCAGAGAATCCATTTTCAACACTAGAACCTAACAAAAAAATAGTGACAATAGAAGAATAGTGAATAGTGGGCTTAGCCAATCATCTCTGTTCATAACGATTTCTGAGCATCCATAGGATATTTTGTTTACTTTAAATGATTCAGGTTTGTACAACTTTGGAAAATCTGTGCAATTCATGAATAGTAATAATCAAAGGATAATGGTTGGTTGCTGTTTGTTTACATTAATATGAAGTGTGCAATCCCGTTTCTTGACCTCCTAAGCATGTGGCTTGCATCAATGTAATAAAAAGGATTGAACGTCCATGTATGTATAATATTCTTCTGTCCGTGATAATGATAATGTGTACGAGTCCATACACTGGCACTTGTAATTAGTTCATGACTATTGAGTGTGGATGATATTTTACAGCCATTCTGATTCATGCTAATAAAGATGATGCACAAATCCATCCCTAAAAGCTGTATCCTCGTGTATCTGCTCTGATCCGGATGTTTCTCTTTTTTCTGAACATTTAGAAGAAAAAAAAAACATGAACTGAAAACTTGAACAATGAGGCAGTCTATCTGTGTCCCATCTGGTTGTATGCTTAATGGTTTGCCCTCACTTCACCCACAGTGAAGTGAGGTTCACCCTTCACCTTTGACCTAATGCCTTGTGTCACCATAGCAACAGGGATGGTCCGTGAGGGATGCTCTGTGATCCGTGAGACTGTCAGGTAGATTTACAGCCCACAGTGACAGGTTGGACTGTTTGCCCTTTCTGTTGCTCATCAGGAACAGTGAAGTATGTGTATTTTCAAGACTAGATCCTTATCAAAAACCTTAATGCATAAATGATTTTACACACAAACTCATCAGGGTCCAACTAGCAATACATAGTTTAGAAGCTTTGGTGTTGCAGGTATATTCCCCAAGCAGTTGAATGAAACCAATAGCTTGTCTTGCTTTTATTGGCAGTTAAACACAGGTCATGTGCTGACTTGACATTCCAGAAGGATGTTCTCATTGGAAAACAAAATTGCCCGCTGGTGAATCACTGTATGTGGGAAAGAACAACATGCAAGTGACAATACTCTTGCTATTCCTTCTGCATTGACTGTGAAACGTTTTAACTTCCAAATCTCCCTGGGATGCATCAAATTACAATGTTGTTCTGATAGTTTATATTTTGATATCTCTCATCTTCACTGCAGTAGTCAGCAGGAGGAGTAGTTTGACTACATGTAATAAAACTAGCTAGTGGCTAGTGTTTTTAGAACTTTATTACAATTTGTAATTTGAGGTGTAGCAACTACTAACTACTTTTGGCTATAAAACAAAATAAGGAAATTGCATGTTTCACTCTTTAATTGAATGTTTTTATTATTTTTAACTGCTGCCTCATGTTTGATTCAACATCCTGTTTTATTCATTCAAGTTTACATACAACAAAAAGTTAACATTCCTTCCACTTTTTACTGTGAAGAACCCAGATTGGGTTGTTTTGTTAGGGTTTAGGTCCAGACTGAGTGGATATGTAGGAGTGACAGACATTACATCCAGAAGAATGTTAACATTCCTTTCACTTCTTCCTGTGATGAACCCAGACAAATTATTTGGCTTGGACTCTAGTTTCTGGCAGGCAGCTGTCAGAGTACAGGCTTTATAAACACAGTGAACATACCTTGCACTTTATTTCAAATAGTTTAAAAGTTTAAACTTTCTATCACCTGGATGTTTTGAAAATGAACCTACACAGATTTATTTCAAATAAAATTTTTGTTAACATCCTAATCAGTGGTATTTTTTTGCCGTCATGTAATTTTGTATTACATGTATATTACATGGCATACACTGGTGTATGACATTGCTTTTTTTTTTTACAAATAAGTTTCAACTACTAGTAGTTTTTTGTTTTGTGTTTTTTAAAGTAACTTCAGTGAAGTAACTGGTAGCTTATAAAACTAGATTTCAAAGTAGCTTCCCCAAGTCATTTTTTAAAATAAACTTTGGTCCAAGCTCAGTGTATTTTATTTGACTTGATCTTTGTGTGTGCATGGATGTGTGCTCATGTGTACATGTGTTCACGCGTGTATTTCTGCAGATGCCTGCCATACATATCTGGATGTGTAGGCCTACTTACCAAGAGGCTATAAAGTTTGCTGATGAATGGCTGTTGCCGAGCGATTTGTGTTTTGTGCCTCCTTTTCCTGTAAAGATGAGCGGGTCAACATCGAAGCCAAATCCAACCAGCAGAAAGCGCTATGTTTAATTAACTTAATAATTCAGGCAGGTAAGGTTGCTCTTAGAACAGGGTCATGCAGTATAGACCCTAGAATGTCTAGAATAAAATGTGTTGATTTGCATAAAGCATTGCTCAGGTTTCTTCAATTTCTTTTGTTACTTTTTTTTCTTCTTTTTTTTGATAAAGGTCTGATGTGTCCAGACTGAAACTATCCTCCATCAAAAGATACAGTGTGGAATTTAAATCCATCACAGCAACAACAGCTAAAAGTCTAATTTCCAGGTTGAATGATACCAAACAGGTACTGAACAGCCCATTCTTCCCACTATTCCCCTCCCTCTATCTCTGCTCTCTCTCGCTCTTCTGTTCTCATCTGTCCAGTAGCCCTGGATGGTGCCAGGGAGTTAGAGAGAGCTGCAGCTACTGTGGCCTTGGTTTTCAACAGCTGCTCAGAACCAGACAGCCGAGTCAGCAGAGCAGAGGGTCAGGGACATGCTGCTCACACAGTTTCAGGCTTTCATCAAGGTAAAGAAGCCCTCCCTGCTTGTGGTTGGACCATTAAAAGTGTGTGGGTTCACAGGTTCACAACCTCTCAAGGAGGTCTGTATATTGCCTGCAACCAGTGCACGTGTGTGTGCGTGTGTGTGTGTGTGTGTGTCTATTGGTCAGTGTGTCTGAGCATGTCTCTTTGCTCCGATGGGTCTTGGTCATTAAGAGGAGCAGCAATGCACATCAGCTGATCGGGGCTTTGCTCTGGGGTCGCTTCTGTCACACGAGTGGAGCTTCACTGCCTCTGCATAGACTGTTAGCGCTCTTCATCGCCGCACAGACAAACAGATATACTGACATACACATAGACATACACACATATCTACACCATATTTGTACTGCCACATACAGTAAGCTATACACGCACATGCACAACGACAAGTAATTGACCCTAACTCTCAATTCATTTGATGGGATCAATTTATTTATCAGTTTGTAACATGGTTATTATCTATTTATTTATTTATTTATTATAGGATTCAGTACAAGGAGATCTTTGGGGACCTAGAGGGAGAAGAAGAGAGGAAGATGGCTTTGGAGGACTTCCTTCTCTGCGTCATTAACAGATGTGTCACCTCTGACCTGGTGCCAGACATCCAGGGCAGGCAGCTACATTCCCTGGGAGCACACTGTTCATCTGATTATTAAAAGCACTTTATTTTTTTAGACAAGGGATCTATAGTGTCTTTTGTGCTTTAGAATTTTACTAAATAACTGCTACTGGTAATACGAGAACTGATTAACAATAGAGTATGCCTCAGAAATGTCATGGTTGCTCATGCCAGATTAGTGTGCAAATTCCTCTATATTCCCTCAACTCATTAACTTGAGTGGGCAAAGCGATGCATCCTTGGTAACTGTGTTTTTGGTGGGACTGGGTAATACTAAATTAGTCATTGATTCGGTTAATATTAATATTCGGTTTAATATTTTCATTTGACACACACAGGAAGTGATGCTTTCAATGTTTTTGTTTGGAATGACTAGAAGGAGAAAGAAAAGAAACTGAAACTTCATCAACAAAAAATTCAAGAAAAAAAGCATCACTGTACTACACGAAATGAAAGTTAAACTGCTCCACTAAGTTTCGGTTTCTGCTCATCCTCGGTTTCCTTGAATGCCAGTGACACCTACTGGTATGACAGGGCCATCTTGTGGTTATAGTGCATCTATGTGTGTGCTTACATAAGTTTGGGCAAGACAACATCTGAAAGTTTTTTGGTAATCATGGGGAAAGGGAGACTCCCTTTTTATTTAGACTTGGGGGTTTAAAGTGATAAGGATGTATTGCCCAGGCTGCCACAGAATACTGGGCAGGAGATCAAATTTTGTTGGATTAGTAGTCTGTGAATAGGGATCAAGTGGCAGAAACATCTCCCCTTCAATATGAAAAAATTAATATTCAGTCATTATCTACTCACCCCTTCACTTTAAAACAAATTAAAATAGTAAAACAGTATTACAGTTTTAGGCTTGATATCAGTTCAGATTTTGCTAGATTTAGATTTAGATTCCTAGATTTAGATTAGATTTGGATTTTGTTTCCTCATAGCAAACTGTTATCTTTCACACAAAAGGCATCACCAAACCAAAACGACCCTCAACGAAATGAAAGTTAAACTGCTCCACTAAGTTTCGGTTTCCGCCATTTATCATCCTCGGTTTCCTTAAATGCCAGTCAGTGTCTGTACAACTCGGACATTAAGTTAGACCTCCTATAATACTACCGTATACCTCAGCGTTTTTGGAATCCCCATCATCCGACTTTTACCAATAATCCACATAAAGGTAGGCCTAAATTACCAGTGATGACAAATGGCTTTATTCCTGTAGCGTTAATATTGTTTTATGGGTTGTCTGTGGTAGACTATAGTCCATTGTATTCTGTGGTTTTGGACCAATAACAACAAGTAAAGTGTGCTGTGATGTTTGTGCATCCTTCTAAAATTTATCATATGATTACTTTAGGCTAGTTCTTCATGGCAAAAGATTATAGGGTAAACCTATATTTTGGTTGTATAGGCAGGAATGCAAAGTTGTCACCTTTATGGAAGCCCGTTTCCGCCACAAAAAATCTAGCTCATTTTTTTTTTTTTTTTTTAATCATGAAGTGAGATTTTTGTTATCAATATTATGACTTAGCATCTCATGATTATTAGGCCTCCTTAGTATCTCATAATGTTGAAATACCCTTAATTATGACTTAGTAACTCATAATGTTGAGATAAGCTACTATCTCAGAATTATGACATAGTATCTCATAATTATGAGATAGTAGGCTATCTCATAAGACTTAGTATCTCATACGTATGAGATAGCCGACTTAGTCATAATGAGAAAAAATCTCACCTGATAAAAAAAAATAAAAATGTGGTGGCGGAAACGGGCTTCCATACCTTTCGCCTCACAGTTTTGATCCCGAAATGGGTCATTTGTGCAGATTCGAGGAGAAAATAGTTTGGGGGGGTGATAGGTGGTCCCCTTGTTCGAATGCGGAAATAAACAAGCCTGCCGCCGCCACACTGATCCGTCAGAAAACGGACAGGAATATCAACGCTATTTTAAAAAAAAAAAACGCCTCTGATTTGCGGTGACGAATCCATCCGTCCAGAAAAAGTTCAACTGGGTTGAACTTTCTGTCGGTCAAAACGGACGGATATCTGACGGAGACGGACGGTCATCAGCGCTGCCCGGACAACGGACAGCTCTCATTGAAAATAAATTGAAATGAACGGAGACGGACAGAGACAACGGATCAGTGTGGCCGCGGCCTAACCCTATGGTCTGCTTGTTCTTCAACCAACTTCAACGCTACTAGGGTGATTTGATATACCTGGATGGGTGCGGCAGCTGACTGATTGGCTGCAAGGAATCCGTCAGAGCCAGGTGCGTGACTGTTAATAAACCCTTTTCACAGCAGCCATTTTGATGTCACAGCAGGGTATGTCACAGCAACAATATAGTAACAGTAATGATGGTTCCATTCCATTTAGGTTATTAATTACACCTGTGTTTACTGTGACACATCAAAATGGCTGCTGTGAAGAGGGTCCATTGGAGTAGCCTGCAGCACAGTTTGCATAAGGGAAGATTTTAAGTCTCAAGTTGCAAACAGGTTCTACCTTGGCAGTCACATCAGTGGTAATTATATAATATATAATATATAATATCCCCGAAACTCATTTCGGGGATATTATGGATTCACCCCAACCGCCGCCGCGTCCGCAGCAGTGTCCACCGCAGATCCTTCATGTGAACGCGATAACTTCAACAGTTTTTGTAAGAATCTTTTAAAATTTGGTATGGACATCAATGACCCCTAGAGGAAGAAATGTATTGATTTTTGATGTGTTTATGATTATAATCGGCCTGATGGTGGCGCTATAATTACAGGTCAAAAATAAAAAGTGTTGGAGCCATTATGCCTTTCTTTGGAGTATTCTCTTTATTCTTTATTCTACTATTGAGATTTGTTGCTATTTTGGATTGTTTACATATACTAATGTTACATGTGTATCCTTTAGTCCAGAGTACCCCACCTTGCTTTAGTCCTGAGAATTGCATGGGGAGGGGAGGGGCTATGTTCAGGTGTAAAGGGCTGTATCTCCCACACGTTTGTCCGATTTACATGAAACTTGGTACACATGTTCACCTAACCCCACTCTACAAATTTGCCATAACGACCCTCAAGGTCCACCTGGAAATTTTTTTAGATATTTTTAATTATTTGAAAAACACATTTTTAACATCTCCTCCTACACGTTTGACTAATTACCACCAAAATCGGTCAGTAGCATCTATGGTCCTACGCTCTTTAAATTTTGTTAATAGATTGTTGGTATCTACTGTAGTTTTGAAGATATTAACTCTTAAAGTTGTGAAGGAGGCGTGGCCTATAAGCTAAATTGTTTTAACTTTGTGATAGATGGTCCAATCATCATGAAACTTGGAGAACATGTTCAGATATAATGAATTAACATGTGTGCAAAGCCATTCAAATATTGACCAATAGGGGGCGCCACAAAGGCCAGAAAACTATCTCCTAATCCAATAGGTGAAATTGCACGAAATTCGCTACACATGCTCTAGGACCATGTCCTAGTCAAAATCTGAAGTTTGGTGTGATTAGTGAAAGTAGGCGTGGCTATGACATTTTGGCTTATAACTCAAACAGAATTTCACCAATCGCTATGAAACTTGGCAATCATGTTTCAACCTTTATGTGGAACATGTACACCAATTTCAATACAGATCCGACCAGATTTTGCCCCACAGCAGCATTTTGAGTGTACAGCTAAACACAGTAAAGCCAATACGAAGTTGGATATTAACACCTTTTAACTTGCTATTACATTGTTCATTATCAGAACTTGATAGCTTGGGGCCTGATGGCTCAACAGCCTAAAATGACAAAACTGACAGTAATCTTAATGCAAACTTCCACATTTCAGCTCTGGCTGCTGTACTGGCATGAACCCATGCAGCCATCGCCGCTAGCGGCTATATTTATTTAGTCGTTAAATTTATTATTGAGTGTTAAAAAAATAGTTAAGGTACATACCCTTTGTTATTGGGGAATGAACTGAATGGCTTTTTATTACATTTGACTTAATGGGGCCTTCGAGGATTGGGGAATTTCGGGGATATACCCTTGCTGTCCCCCCGACAGCATCCTAGTTTATTTGCTGTACTTGTTGATGCTTTGGGTGTTTTCATAGTAAATTATGATTGATTGTGTCAACTTTAAAAAATATTTTCGGGAAGTGACTGGAAATTATATATTATAATATAGGCCTCAACCACTGCTGTGAAGGGAAGCAAACTGTTAACTTTAGTAGAATTTAACAGTAAACAACCAGCAATATCTCTTAGCAGCTAGGTAGTTGATGAGTTGGCATGCTTATATTTATTTATTGTTACCTGACAAAATAAACTAGTGAAGTTATGTAGGCTAATTACCTTCACAGCAGTGGTTGAAGACTGGTACATGAAAAATTATATAATGTGGAAGTGATATTTTTTCTAATGGACTCTTTTTAACTGTTCATCCTTTGAAACAAAATTACCCTTCAAATGATTTTGTAATGACATCATAGGTCCAATGATTCAAATGTAAACAAAAGGAGAGCCCCATCAACAGAAACCCAAAACACAACATTTGAAATAATTTTTCTGTTTTCAAATTGTACAACAGAGTTTGAGATCAAAGCACCAGCTGTATGCAACAGCTGCAGGAGTTGTTTTTTTTTTTAATGTATTTTGAATAAGTAAAAGTTTGTAGACATTTATGTAAAATTTGCTTGTAATTTGAGTTGTAATGGTTTTAAATAGTTTATAAAAATTGTATTTTCCATTTAGAAGTCAGTCTCTTAACAAAACCTTTAGGGTATACCCACAAATAAAATGGTTGAAGATTGATCTTTCAGTTCAAAATGCTTCTAAATGCAAATTTTTCCAATTTTCCTCATGGGGGACCATGACCCAGACCCCTGTTTGCATCCCTGATTAGGGTAACCTTAAATGGGCAACAAATAATGGTTATGGACCTCTGTGGTGATCAGCAGTTTGTGCTGTGGGGCAGTAAAAGTCTTAATTAGTCAAAGGAATTATTTAAAGGAATAGTTCACCCAAAAATGAAAATTCTGTCATTATCTACTCACCCTAATGCCAGCTGAAACACAGGTGAAGTTTGTTTGTCCATTTAACACACAGGGAGGTTGCCAGCACAACTTCGTAGCAGCCTTCTCCAAAACAACTGAAGTCATTGGGGACCTCTTTAGTGTTCCAAAAAGGGCAGAAAATGACCATAAAATTGCTCCATACAGCTTGTGCAGCATAATCCTTCTGAAGGCAAACAAACACATGGTGACTGGAAAAGATCTATATTTATTTACAGCATTATTTAGGGCAGATCTTCACTACAGCTGTTGTTGAAAATGTTCATGCTTGCGTAGACCTGAGCAGTGTAAACATGGAAATGGGGAGGATTGCAAGTTGTCGTCAAGCAGAGCATGGACACGGCAGGTCTGGGAGCGCACAAGTGTGAACATTTTTAAAAAGTAGATGGATGATGACAGAATGTTCATTTATTTTTCTTTTGTTCTATAAATGTATTTTATTTTAGGCATTTTCCGAGTACTTAGTAAATTGTATCTACTGTGATAGGTATCGGTACGTTTAATAAATATAAGTTACAGCCATTATTTAAACCTGGCAATTAAATCACATATTCTGCAATTATTTCTTGTAGACTGTCAATGAATCAATGTAGCTAGCTTGATGCTGCTGCTATGACTTTCTTAGCCCAGTAGCCCAGATTCTCTCGTTTGCTAACATTATTTTTTCATTTTACATAGTGAGTGGCTGCAAGATGTCCTCAAAAGCAAGAATGGTGAAAGAAGAAGAGAAAGTAAAGCAGAAGGCAGCGAGAGGGACTCAAGACAACAGGTGAGAGGCAGACTGGGGTGTCAGACGGTGGCAGGGCAAGCTAATTTAACTTCATATTTATCATGCAAGGAAAAAAATTAATTTAGTGACTTTATCATAAAAACTATCCAATGAAGATTGTTACATAAGATAATAGAGGATTAATCACTAATATAAGTTTTTTTATTTTATTTAAAGGTCCCATATCGTGTAAAATTTGATTATAAAGGAGTTGGATGTGCTATCTAAACATTGTGAAAGTATCAAATCGCACAGTTACCATCTAAATCCACACAATAAAATCCATATTAGAAAACCGAGCCTCTAAACGAGCCATTTGGACTTCCGTAACTTTGTGGCGTCACAAAGGTTCACTCATCATTTTTTTAAGAAATAATAGGCTAACAAAGTTTTTATTTCAAAGCAGTTGAGTTGTTGTCATGTTTATTACTGGAGAGTTTTCCCTGCCTCTCGCTCTGTGGTGTCTTACGTTTCACTCTTGAAACAGTTAGCCAATCAGAACAGAGGGGTCGTTAATATTAATGAGCCTTAAAGACACAGCAACCAAAACAGCCTGTTCTTGGCAAGGCTCAGAGAGATGCTGGAAAATGAACGTGTAAAAATTGATTGAGCGTGTTTTTGGTACATGACACCACACAAACAGCTTTGAATGGACCTCAAGACATAAAACAAAACACTGGAAAGTGTAGAATATGGGACCTTTAATATTTAGCACAGGCAGACAGAAATGCAGAGAGATGAGGGGGAGAAGAGATGGAAAGGGAGGTGATGGAAGCAAATGCAACAGATGAGTAAAGGGATATAACAACACCGCATTGCTGCACTCCTAAAAAACACAGATTATTCCACAGACTGTTTTACACTGCACGTCCCTGATTATAATGTCATATTGATCTGGAATTAAGCTAAATTTGATGTCTTTCTCGCCAGAAGACAATCTAGCATGGATAACACCCTGAACCAACATTATGAGGAGAAGGTGCGCCCCTGCATCGACCTCATTGACTCCCTGCGGTCCCTGGGTGTAGAGAAGGACCTGGCGCTGCCTGCTATCGCCGTGATCGGGGACCAAAGCTCGGGGAAGAGCTCTGTGCTGGAGGCGCTGTCAGGAGTGGCTTTGCCAAGAGGAAACGGTGGGAGCTCCTACACCTGCAGCAGTAGACAAACAACTAGGATTTGTTTCTTCATTTTGGAGTGAATCCGTCTATGTATATTGACTAGATGGCCTACTCCTGTGTACGTATTGTCTCCCTTAATGAAATTGGCGGAGGGACTATGAATCTCTTGGTCTGTTCCGGCACTTTCAAAATTACCCTGAATGGCCTTAGGGGAGCGCTACATCAGTTTTTTTTATTTGTCTGTAAGTCACGCACAATATTTCGGAAGCCATTGATTGGATTGTGAGGAATCTTCAGGGAATGATGTCATTGCTCTGTTCTGGCATTTTCAGAATTACACTGATTGACCTTAAAGGGGTGTGATTCTGCCATACCTCGACTCAATTTAATACTCCTATCTTCCTCATACAGGTATTGTGACAAGATGTCCTCTGGAGTTGAAGATGAAAAGAAAAAGGAAAGGAGAGGATTGGGAAGGGACTATAAGCTATCCTGTAAAGAACGGACCTACAGGTTGGTAAAATTTTATTCCATGAACTGAAAGAGGGTTATGACATTGTCCCAAAGAAATTGTTGCACCCAGATGTGTTCCACTGAGGGAAGAGATTAGGCCTCCGCAGTGTCCTCAAGGAAAGATTAAAAATGTATTCATGTGACTATGATGTTTTCTAACTCAGTGATAAAGCCATAAAGACCTAACTGGATCGATAAAGATGTATTGTATTAATGTTCCTTGAACTGATTGGTTGAAGTGGTTGAGCAAAATTTCTCATTTGTGCCAATGTGAACCATCAGGTTAAACATTTTAACATCTAATATGAAATACTTTTTCCCCTAGGGTGTCTTCTCTACGAAGCATACATTGAGGATCCTGCACATGTGGGACAGTTCATTGAGCAAGGTTACTCTTGCTGGTTTGAGTATACATAAGAGCCAAAGGGTGTACAACAAAATTTTATAGTTTCAAATCCATGGAGGCTGTACTTGACAACTTGCGGTAGTAGTGTTCTTATATTTTTGTTCACCTCTAGCCCAGAATGAAATGGCCGGGGTCGGGGTGGGGATCAGTGATGAACTCATCAGTCTGGAGATTGCCTCTCCTGATGTCCCAGACCTGACACTCATCGACCTACCTGGCATTGCCAGGGTGGCGGTCAAGGGACAACCAGAGAACATTGGGGATCAGGTACGCTTGTGCAGTTCCTCTTACCGGAGCCCAACTTTCCCCAGTAGGCTATTAATCACATACTGGAGGGTGTGAAATGCATCATTAGGGTTGTTTTGGTGATGTATTGCCAGTTTTTGTGGTTAGAGCAGACTGAAGCCAAATATGACAAAATGTGTACCAAATGTGAATTGATATTTTCAGATTAAGAGACTGATCCAGAAGTTCATCAATAAACAAGAAACCATCAGCTTGGTGGTTGTCCCATGCAATGTTGACATCGCCACCACAGAGGCTTTGAAGATGGCACAGGAGGTGGATCCTGATGGAGAGAGGACTTTGGGTGCTGTATATTTCTATAGCATGTCTATTGTTTGTTGCATGATGTTGATTTTGTTGGGTTAGCAGTTTCTGAGATGTCAGCCAAAGGGGATCCAAATAAATAAATGACTAGAATGTAACTCTATGATGGACTGCCGACCTGTCCAGGGTGTTTCCCTGCCCTCTGACGAGAGTATGCTGGGATAGGCTCCAGGCCCCGTGACCCTGAAAAGAAATTACCGGGTAAAGAATGAATGAATGCAACATGAATGCAACATAAATGCTCTCACGATATGTATAGGCATCCTGACCAAGCCTGACCTGGTTGACAAAGGCACAGAGGACACAGTGGTCAAGACTCTTCATAATGAAGTCATCCCACTGAAGAAGGGCTACATGATCGTCAAGTGCAGGGGCCAGCAGGAGATTGTGGATCGAGTCTCACTGAGTGAGGCCACAGAGAGAGAGATGGCCTTCTTTGAAGGACATGCACACTTCAGGTCCGACTCAGATTTTTGTGTGGTCAAGAGTGCTTGTTATTTTCAAGGATAAATTCGGCAATTTTGGACCTATATATAATTTGTCTCCTACATACCTGTAGTACTTGGACCCTTCAGACAATATTGGCTCCTGAGTCAGCTGTCGGTTGAAATGGGGAGCTCCTGTTTCAAGGTCTCTTGCTGCTAACCAAAATGGGGTTTGTCAAAATATCTCCAAAAAAGACAGTCTGCAAAAACCGATATCGCGACCAACCAACGTATTTCTATCCACAGCCCAGGAAGCAGCAGCACAGCACCATTTCTGCTCAGTGGATTGTCTTCTACCAACTCTCCATGTGCAGTTGTTTACAATCTGACCTGACTGTCCGCAAAACTAGATCACACCGCCAGTAACGCTTTTTCACCCCACAGCAGTCTGTGCTGCAGCATTGATTAGTGAAAGTGTGCGTAATGGCAGAATTGTGTCATGAAACCAGAGCAAATTTCAATTCATGTACTTTGCAACTTTTCTCAACTTCTCTCAACCCCCCTGTGGAGCCTACAAATAGCTTGTTTGGAGATATTATGACCCCCATTTAGATCCATTGTTAGCAGCAAGAGGCAACGGGAGCCCACCGTTGCAACCAACAGCTGACTCAGGAGCCGATAATCTTTGTGGGTCCAAGTACTACAGGAATGTAAGAGACAAATAATATATATGTCCAAAGTCGCCAAACTTATCCTTTAAAGCTTTTTACTTGTGTGTAGTTAATGGTCAACATTGTTAGGTGCCTTGTAACTTAATTATTATTGGGTGCAAATGTAGATAAGCACAGCAGGTGCTCTCAGGCGTTGAGAGTATTGTGAACTGATTGTTTTAAGGGCGTTTGAAAGCTTCATAATGAAACTGAATTATAGCTCAGGTTTACCACTGCTTTAGTCTTCTCACAGATACAACTAAAGTACAAGTGGTTTATGGTAGACTTAGTCATTGCCATGTTGGTCATTTGCTGGGTAGTAAGGCATAGTGCTCAGTGGTTTGCTATTTCTCCATTCTTGCAGCACACTGTATGATGATGGTCAAGCCTCCATTCCCAAACTGGCTGAAAAACTAACCCTTGAGCTGGTGAACCACATCGAGGTGATTTTTTTAATTATTTTTTTTTATGTCCCTTGAATCAAAATTAAATACAGTGACCTCTGTTGCACATAGAACTTTCCAGAATTGTTGTCATCTTTGTTAAAAATCAACTAATAAGGCCAGGTTAAATAATTTAAAGATGCAGTGTGTATGATTTTCTCCACATATTTAGAATCTCACTGTGAAATTACTTGATTTCCACCTCTTTCCTATGCGCAGAAATCCTTGCCTCGACTGGAGGAACAGATTGAGAAGAAACTCATAGAAATACAAAACGATTTATCTAAATCTGGCACTGGACCCCCATCTGACACATCAGGGAGAGACTTCTTCCTCATTGATGTGAGTCTGGCATGCTGTTTATTGTCATTTCAGTAACTTACAATACACCTCATCACAATGTGGCTGATGAGATTTGAGCTACTAAGGCCTAACAATAGTCCGAACATTTATTTTCCTTTGCCCCCATCTTTTGTCTGAACCTGCTATGTTTTAGAAAGTGACAGCATTTACTCTGGACGCCATCAGCCTCACCACAGGGGATGAAGTAAAATGTGGAGACAGGCTCAACATCTTTTCTGTGCTCAGAGAGGAGTTTGGGAAATGGAAGAACCTCCTAGACCATTCTGGAGAAACCTGTAAGTCATAAT
Organism: Centroberyx affinis; assembly: GCF_046629955.1. Taxonomy (NCBI): domain Eukaryota; kingdom Metazoa; phylum Chordata; class Actinopteri; order Beryciformes; family Berycidae; genus Centroberyx; species Centroberyx affinis. The sequence goes on from NW_027281106.1 coordinate 37,019, forward strand.
GTGTTTGCATTGTGAACTTGGTCATTTCATCATTTTTTTTGTCTTTGCTGTGGCATCCATACCCCCAAACCACACCCCATTATGTAAATATAAATGTTTCTGGGTTAGGGTTACTGTTACTCACTGTGAAAAATTGCACTTTCACTTTCAAAACTGAATCATGCTAACTTGCAATTTAGTCATTTTAAGTTTAGGCATTGTTCCTAGTTACTGTATTGACCACTACTGTCCCAGTCCTGACCTACCTTATCTCTATTTTACTTGAATAAATGCAATTTAATATTACAGTCAACAAGAAGATTGAAAAAGAAGTGGCTGATTATGAGAAAAGGTATCGTGGAAGAGAACTGCCAGGGTTCATCAACTACAAGACCTTTGAGCGGATGGTGAAGGATCAGCTCAGACTTCTTGAAGAGCCCGCTGTCAAGAAACTCAAGGACATATCAGGTATGTTAAAATGATAGCAGGCCGTCTGAATTAGGATAGTCCTTCAGAGTATTTTAACCATGTATTTTTGACTTTGTCACTGTTTTGTACATGTTGTCTAGATCTTGTGAGGAAAGGGTTCACTGAAGTGGCCCAGTGCAGCTTTGTTGGATTTCCTAACCTCATCAAAACGGCCAAGGTAACATTTTCAGCGTCAGTTACCACTATAGATGTACCATTTGACTGAACATTAGCTAATATCATTTCATGACTGATACTTGTTCTGCAGGCAAAGATCGAGACCATCCGAAAGGAAAAGGAGATTACAGCAGAGTCCATGCTGAGGACCCAGTTCAAGATGGAGCTGATTGTTTACACTCAAGACAGCACATACAGCAACAATTTAAAGAAGAGGAAGAGGAAAGATGAGCAGCTTCCCACCAACGGTTTTCACATAGTAAACACGGTGAGCTGTAAAGACAATGAGGCCACCCTGAGGGAGATGATGCAGCACCTCAAATCCTATTACCAAGTAAGTGTCATTTTGCATGTTCTACCCAAAGTTAAAGTCATTTATATAACATTGGATGTGTGACATTTCAGTATTTGTGCCTCACTGCATGTAATAGAAACTGTACATTTTATACATAAAGGTAACCAAGAGGTTTAATTTTATGAATTTTAAGAATTAAAATGTTACTCTTATGGTTTAGGATGGTCCAATCAAAATTTGTCAATATGGACAACTCCCTCTCTCTAAAACCAGAGAACTAATAATTCAACCTCCACAGAGGATGAAGTTAATTACAGAGGATGATGTTAATTACATCACAGGCTCGACTCTTAGGGCTTGATCATGAAAATATACGAATTCTTAAATTTAGTGGTATGTATGTTTTTACTGATATTTTTAGACCACCTTGCTTCATATGATGCACCTGGGATTACAGTGTGTCTATTGTGGGGATGATAGGACTATGGAAGTCCTGTTGAAAGATAGATCTGACATTTTAAACTCAAGAAATTCATCCAAGTGTGGAACAGAGATCTATCAACAATCTATCATGCTATCCACTGAAATTTGAGTAGCTACCTCTTCACTCTTTCCACAAATGATTTTCCATCTACCACGTGAAAACTGCTCTGGTTTGAATGGAATAAAGAAACGTCACTGACTGCTATGAATGAAATCCCTCCCCCCAACTTCAGATTGCTAGTCAGCGTCTGGCTGACCAGATCCCTCTGGTGATCCGCTACCTGATGCTGCAGGAGTCTGCCAAGCAGCTGCAGAGGGAGATGCTACAGATGCTACAGGACAAGGGGAAGGTGGACTCCCTGCTTTATGAGGAGTCCGGTATCAACAGCAAGAGAATCAATCTTCAGAATCGCCTGGAGCGCCTGAGACAGGCACAGAGTTTGTTGGTCAGGTTTTAGTCTGGCCAGCTAAGCTTAGCAGTGCAGATTTTCAAGACCAAATGTCTAATAGATTACTGAATTGCCATATTTCTTTACTTTTCATCTTTGAAGTTTTCATATTTTTGTTATAACCCAGTAATCTATTTTGTTTAAAAGAAAAACAGAGTAACTAGTTACATTGATTGAAGCTTTAGTATAGCACAAAGCTTTATCACCGAGTGTAGCACTTTTTTTTGTGAATACTTTACTGTGAAAATTTTATTCTGGTGTATTTCATTCAGTTATGATTGTTTTACTGGCATTTATTTGCATCCAATTTTCTTCTCCTTTGATGTGCGTGTATAATTGATACGTGCTTTTTATTTGTAACTGGGTATGTATCAAGTGACTGCTGCTCGCTCAGTCTGTCAGCTTATATGTTAACTGTCATCGTGAAGAGTGGCTGTTTGATTTACTATCTTTTATGTGGCTTGTGACCATTTCCTCACACAGCACACCACTGAAGATGACCTGGAGCCAATATGCTGGGTGCTGCTCTGTTCTACATAATGTTTTACTATAGTCCTGTTGACATTGTAGCAATAATATGAAGCTGTTCATTTGTCATCACTTGTGGGAAAAATAAATAAAAGTATAAAAGTAACTATACCCAATGCAGTTTAATGAATAGTGGCTAGCTTATGTGATATGTGTGCCATGACAAAGTGACAAAATTACATCACAAAACTGTTCAAATTCTCTCATACAATATTTCAATGTTTACAGTTTACAGGGGTGCATCGCAACATCTTAAAGTGCCATTTCCCCCTTGCAAAGACTTGCATCAATTACAAACTTCATAATTCATATAGTGGTTCATATTTGTCATTTCTCCTTATGTGATGATAAAAAGTGTAAATAATTCCAATTAATTGGGAAATCTTTGACTGTGCAGTCTCCTGGACAAAATAAATATCCAGGGCCATGGATAAAATTGTATTTTAGCATTGCAATAAGTGTATTAATACAGTCTGATGAGCCACGTTATACAGTAGGTCACTGTCGTGTCACATTGACACATCATAATGGTTCAGTGTAATCCATTTTCTCCTCTGTGTGTGTTTTTAAATGTGTGTTTAAGTTGCTCTTCCTTCTGAAGCTTTTCCCACATGCCATGCACTGGTGTGGTCTTTCCCCCGTGTGCGTCACCCTGTGAGTCTCCATGTCTCCTTTCCGATTGAAGCGCCGGCCACAGTCGCTGCACTGGTATGGTCTTTCCCCCGTGTGGGTCCTCATATGCAAAGTCAAAGCTCCGCTCTGCCTGAAGTTCATACCGCATTCCTTACACTGGAATGGCTTCTCTCCTGTGTGGATTCTCACGTGGTCCCTTAAATGGCTCGACTCTTTGAAACGTTTCCTGCAGATGGGGCATGTGTGGCGTCTTTCCCTGGTGAGATCATTCACGTCTCCTTCCGCTCCGATGCCTTCTCTTCCTTCGGTGCACAAGTTTGAGTTTTGCCTTTTCGTTGTCCTTGTTCCTTTTGGTGTGAATGCCTGTAGCCATTCTCCATTCTCCACACCCTCCGCGTTCTCGCCGTATTCACAGTGAGCCGCAGCGTAGTCTGGATTCACAGAGTAGATGGGCCGAGAGGCTCGGGTCGCCCCTGATAGTTCGTAGCCCTCTCCATCGGCGTCTCTTGTCATTTCCTCTGTTATGTAAAATGTTCTGTACCTGAGAGTCGGGTCTTGGCCAGGGCTTGAAGAATGAGGCTCGTCATACACGCTCGTCTCTGACTGAAGGGGGAGTTTGCAGTCATTGTCCGACTCCTCCTCTGGTCCAGACGACGTAAACTTTTCCTCTTTGATCTGTGGGGGATCAGGGTCCTCCTGGTCCTGACTGGGGCTCCAGTCTCGTTCACCATATTGCTGCTCTGGAGATCTGTCCTCCTCACGATGAGTGACCTCCAGGGGACCTACAAGGAAAAAGATGTGAAAATAAACCCAATTTTGCAAATACATCTCAGCTGTCTGACTTTCCAAAGGACAAAAGGATATGAGGTTCAGATAGCATCCACACCATCTATGCCCTCTTTCTTTTTAGTCAATTGTTTTCATTTAATGTCCATTCCCAATGTGTAAGAAAAAAAAACAGTGCTTTGTTTTGCTCTGATGGCTCACCTTGCAGGGTTTCTCGCTGAACTCCAGAACACTCTGGATTTACTCCGCAGGGGGTCTCAGCCCTCCTGGTGGAAGGAGATGTTACAAACCCGTCACCGTCAGGCTCCGCTTTGATATCTTCTGTTGTGCTGATGGCACTGTGCTCGACAGTTAATATTCGGTAGAGGTGCAAGGGCGGAGGGGAGTCCTGATGGCACTCTCTTTTCACAAAGGGGGAACACGTGACGGCATCGGACTTCTGCCTCGAGGACGACCCGTGCTGATCGGCCCTGGGGTCGTGTTCCTCTTTAATATGAAGGGTGTTGGGGTGCTCCTGGCTCACATTAGGGCCCCACTCCTCCTCACTGTGGTGCTGCCCAGGGGGAAGCTCCTCATCACAGCCAGGAGTTATGACCTGATGATGTGCTGAAAGGAATGAGAGAAATTAAAGCGGCCCTACTGTAGAAATTGTAGAAACTGTAGAAACTTTTTTTTCCAAATTTTCCTCTACTTGAGTACATTATGATTAAAGATATTTCATGTAGACTATGTTAAAATTTGATTTTGTTTGAGGGGTTGAATTTAAAGTTATTGCAACATCAAAAAAGTTTCAGTTTCAGGCTAACTCCAATCAACTGGAATCAAATCTGGATTTCGTCTTAAGCCCCCTCACTAAAATAAACAAAAACAAACAAATTCTTCAAATCAGACAAGTTTACAGAATTTGAACTCATACCCTCCCTACCCCCCACCCCCAAAAGCCTCCACTCCGTAAGTTTAGGCTACATCATTTAAATTAGAGGAGCTGGTATTGCCTGTCATGGTCCAGTAGGCTATTGTGACTGTTCTGCCTATGAGGATTTGGTCTTAAAAAATAATTCATTCATAATAGGCAACCCTTTTAACTAAACATTTATTTGCAAAACAGCATGAGGAACTTTATTCTTGTTCAGAGCCACAATATATTTGATAACAACATAATAAAAACTGAATAAAATGGGACCTCATGTTGAGTGCAAAACCCAATTTTGGTTATTGCCTACACAAAACTCAAATGAATGAAAACCCTCACAGTAGATGATAATGCTTCCTTTGCAAATTGCACAATAGCATTGACTGATGGCTGAGATTATCACTGAGTGAATTCATTTATTCCACACACCTGCCCTGTGCAATTTGACTTCAGGCCAGAGCACCAGTGTCCGCAGATGGTCTATCTCCTCCTTGGACCGGCTGATTTCTCCCTGATACTCTATCAGTGTTTTCTCCACCGCCCCGAAAATCTCTACCGCCGCCGCTGTCAGCCGCTCGGAAATAAAGGCGTTCAGAAACTGCAGTGTAGCCATTTCTACACTAAATGTATTCTGACAGACCCCGGTGGTGAACACAATTTCATCTCGGGATGTGACTTCCTTGTTCTGTGCCTTTCTGCTGTGTTTTTAAATGCGTTGAGAGCGTTCAGTCAGGCTGCTGTCGGCACCTGCTGGCCAGGAGCTTTCTCCTCCTGCTCTGCCTTCATGTGCTGTCGGAAATTACGGCTTGACCTCACATACACTACCCAACGAAGTGGTAACATTTTCTGTAAGATCCAAGTTGCTGAGATGTGACGTTTAGGGTGCGCAAAGCATGTAAGCCATATCAATAACTGATGGTAACAATGATGCAATTTATTTATTAAACTATATGTTTGACATACATGTAAATCTAGGCTATTTCTAGTAGGCTACTTCTATTTTTACTCTTTTTCTTAACTTGTTGTCACGCATTTTGTTTTTAGTAAATCCATTAATAGTCTATACAACAAATAGGCTATGCCTGACATATGGATTTTCTCCTCTTCATTCTATGCCATTGCCACCAAAGCACAATACAGCACTGTGCTACCGGCTGTAGCCTACTATTTAATGTTCTTAGTCTGGGCTACAATTTTGTGATTTTGTCTGAGAGAGCATCTAACATTAGGGTCATATTATTTGCCAATACTGAAAACTTAATCAAAAAATGTATGTTTTTACATAATGACATTTAAGTCATTAAATATGCCTATAGGCTATAGCTGTTTTGGACTCTGGAACCGGCTACATTTTCCTCCTAAGCGCCTTTGAACATCTGCAAGTAGGCTATATCTAAATATTCTGGCCACTCAAAATGTCATCTAGGCTACAAGCTAAAAATCACTTTTTGGCGAATTTTGTATAGGATTTTGATATATATCCCTAAACATAGGCCTATTCTGTTGTAGGCATAGCCTATGTGTGAAGTATATTTTTTTCTCATGGGTAGCCTAAACTTTCTGACCAAGTTTCATGAATTCCTAAAAAGGAAAAAAGCAAGAGAAACGAAAGCGAAACCTATACCTTAAGAATCGATTTCCCTGCAGCCTCCTCTCAGCCGGTTTCTGGAGTCTGGTTCCATCACAACTGCTGAGCTGCCTGTACAGTCGGCAGCTGCCAGAGTGAATTTTATTCTCTCAGCGTGTATAACAGTAAGTAAAGCTCTTTGCCGAAGAGTAGGCATATCAGCGACACAGTTCATTTCAGTGGTTGGAATCGTTATATATAATTTTGTAGCTTTTGTATTTCTCTTTTTATAGGAGACAATCGGCCATCATGAGCACCCTGAACCAACATTATGAGGAGAAGGTGCGCCCCTGCATTGACCTCATTGACTCCCTACGCTCCCTGGGTGTAGAGAAGGACCTGGCGCTGCCTGCTATCGCCGTGATCGGGGACCAAAGCTCGGGGAAGAGCTCTGTGCTGGAGGCGCTGTCAGGAGTGGCTTTGCCGAGGGGCAGCGGTATGTAAAATTGAGAAACCTATTGCTCTTGAACTTTAATTATAGCGCCTGGAACACAGTGTGATGCATCATCACCACATTTTCGTCAAAATCACACCTGTGGTGTCGGAGATGTCACCTGAGATATCATGTGTGAGGGATGGCCGGACACAGCCCCATCCATCCATAGCCCCCCTGCTAAATCTTAGATAGCCTAATTACCACATTCTGCTGGTGCCTTTCATAATTTCACCTAATGCTTCACCTTTGATTTTATTTTGACTTGTTTCCCCCTCTCTCATCATTCACTTAATTCAGGTATTGTGACAAGATGCCCTCTTGAACTGAAGATGAAGAGAAAGAAGGAGGGAGAGGACTGGTTTGGAAAGATAAGTTACCAGGGCTGCGAGGAAGAGATAGAAGACCCTGTAGATGTGGAGAAGAAGATTCGAGAAGGTGGGTCTCTCCAAACTACATGAGACATTCTCACAAATCACTATTGGCTGACAAAAGCCAAGTATGGATTGTGCTACTGAAATGATTATGCCTACAGGTAGTTTGAATAGCTGCTTTTCAGCGATTAGCATTTCCATTTTCTTGAAACCATCATGTATCATATTCCCTCACCAGCTCAGGATGAAATGGCCGGGGTCGGGGTGGGGATCAGTGATGACCTCATCAGTCTGGAGATTGCCTCTCCTGATGTCCCAGACCTGACACTCATCGACCTGCCTGGCATCGCCAGGGTGGCGGTCAAGGGACAACCAGAGAACATTGGGGATCAGGTACGCTTGTGCAGTTCCTCTTACTGGAGCCCAACTTTCCCCAGTACTTAGGCTATTAATCACATACTGTAACGGAGGGTGTGAAATGCATCGTTAGGGTCATTTTGGTGGTATATTGCCAGGTTATATGATAAGAGCAGACCCAAGCCGAATATGACAAAATGTGTACTAAATGGACAAATGTGATATTTTCAGATTAAGAGACTGATCCAGAAGTTCATCAAAAAACAAGAAACCATCAGCTTGGTGGTTGTCCCATGCAATGTTGACATCGCCACCACAGAGGCTTTGAAGATGGCACAGGAGGTGGATCCTGATGGAGAGAGGACTTTGGGTAAATAGGTTTCAAGGATGGGCACTCTGCTCTTAGGTAACACAACGACCTTGCTCCCCCTGTTGTAGTTCTAGGTCTACTTAACCTTCTCTCTCAGGTATCCTGACCAAGCCGGACCTGGTTGACAAAGGCACAGAGGAGACAGTGGTGGACATTGTTCACAATGAGGTCATCCACCTGAAGAAGGGCTACATGATTGTCAGGTGCAGGGGCCAGAAGGAGATCACAGAGAAAGTGTCCCTGAGCGAGGCGACAGAGAGAGAGAAGGAGTTTTTCAAAGAGCATGCATTCCTCCGGTAATTCCATTCTCATTGGTAATGACGCTCAGTGTTTGGTGTGGTGCTGGCTCTGTAATTACTTGTTTGGCAAGTTGAGGCACTCAGTAACATTCCATTCTTGCCACAGCACTCTCTACGATGAAGGCCATGCCACCATTCCTAAACTGGCTGAGAAACTCACCCTGGAGCTGGTGCATCATATTGAGGTGAATCTTTCTTATCCCCCCAGTGTAACACTTTATAATCAGTTTGCTCAGATTAGGTGTTAGAAGATTGACCGTTGTTGCCTGCCTGTGTGGCTTCCAGAAATCTCTGCCTCGACTGGAGGAGCAGATTGAGGAGAAGCTAGCACAGACCCAGGCAGAGCTGGACAGATATGGCAATGGACCCCCATCTGACGCAGCAGAGAGACTCATCTTCCTCATCGATGTGAGCTCCTTCACCTGACCACGCCATGAACATAGACAATCTCTCTCTCTACCAAGTCTACATAATTTACTTTGCTCTAAAGACATTTCCTGTTGCTCACCATGAAAGATAACTTTTCTTTTGTAGTGACTACGTAAAAACCTGTTTTGAAAGTCAGTATGAATATGTGAATATGTTTACCTATCAATATCATTAAACAAATATGAACAACTCTTTCTCCTGTTCCATTTGTCTTCCAGAAAGTGACAGCGTTCACTCAGGATGCCATCTATCTGACTGCAGGAGAGGAACTGAAGTGTGGAGACAGGCTCAATGTCTTTTCCATACTGAGAAGAGAGTTTGGGAAATGGAAGGCCCAACTTGACCACTCCGGAGAAAACTGTGAGTGCATCGTTTTTGTTTTGGTCTAGGTCTGTCCTCCTACACTATCTTGTTCTCACATCAGCAGGATTTTGAAATTTGAGTCTGTGTTTTGCAGTTAACAAGAGAATTGAGAGAGAAGTGGCTCAATATGAAGAGAACTACCGTGGAAGAGAACTGCCGGGGTTCATCAACTACAAGACCTTTGAGGGGATGGTGAAGGATCAGATCAAACAGTTGGAAGAACCCGCTGTCAAGAAACTCAAGGATATAGCAGGTATAACCAGTTTACCCAATAATGTGTCTTACTTCCTTACTCCAGCCTTCCTAGGTAAAACCATGAGTCATCTGCTCAATGGCATAATTCAAGCTTGCACCAGGTTGGAAAGTCAAGCTGTTGTATCTTGTTGTATTTCCATTACGTCTAGATGCTGTTAGGAAGGTGTTCATACAGCTGGCCAATGTTAGCTTCATTGGGTTTCCTCACCTCATGAAAGCAGCCAAGGTAACGGATCATCTATGAATTTGATATTGGAATTGTTTCAATCTGGTAGTTATTGGCACCACTTTTGGTTCTCATTTGGTACACATCATTGTTTGCCAATGTTCAGAATGACCTAATGTTTGTTTTCCAGAGTAAGATCGAAGCCATCAAGCAGGAAAAGGAGTCGACTGCAGAGTCCATGCTGAGGACCCAGTTCAAGATGGAGCTGATCGTTTACACCCAGGACAGCACATACAGCAGCAGTTTGAGCCAGAGGAAGAAGGAGGAGGAGGACGATGAGGGTGAGATGATGAGCGTAAAATACCATGACAAAAGGAGCACCGTTTACAGCATGGATAACCACGCCACACTGCAGGAGATGATGTTGCACCTGAAATCCTATTACAATGTAAGTTTTAGTTTAGAAGGATGATTCATGAAATAGTTAATACAAAAAAAAGATTGACAGGTACATGGTATTTTAGTAACTGCCCTTGCCATTAATCTACCTCCATCTACCTCCTCTTTCTTCTACCTCCTTCAGATTGCCAGCCAGCGTCTGGCTGACCAGATCCCTCTGGTGATCCGCTACCTGATGCTGCAGGAGACTGCCACGCAGCTGCAGAGGGAGATGCTACAGATGCTTCAGGACAAGGAGAACATGGAGTTCTTGCTGAAGGAGGATTTTGACATCGGTAGCAAGAGAGCTGCTTTGCAGAGTCGCCTCAAACGCCTGATGCAGGCCCGCTGCTACCTGGTGGAGTTCTAGAGGGGGGCAGTTTGCACAACTGCATGTGGCCATTTGCCGCACGCAGTTGTGTCTATAGTATTCCTATGTTATTATTTTGATATTGTTATTGTTTAATTGTATCCAGTCTGTATGTTGATCAGCTACTGATCAGGCCTATGTCAAATAGTCTTTGGTTTGGACATTAACAGAAGGGAAGGCTGCATTGCACCTTTGTGGAGAATGGACAGGTGCTCTGTAGATGTAGGTAACAGCTGAGTCTGAATAAACATTAAGATACAGTCAAACCTGTAGTCTCAATCACAGGAAAATATTCAAAAGTGAATTTAGTGTACTTTTTGTGATAGTTTTACCCGACACCATCTCAAGTGTCATGATGCAGTAAAGTTCACCAGTGTGATTAAGAAGAAAAAAAAGAATAAGAATGACAATAACAGTTGCAAATACTATTTGGCCCAGCTCTGATAAGTGCCATATTATCTCTACGCATAAATGCATGTTGACAATTGTCTTGTTAAATAAATTAAAACAAATCAGTAAAACTGTTGACTGTGTGTTTTTCCTTGTTTAACCTGGTTATTTTTTTTTAACTTGGATTGGATTGTCGGCCCAATTTGGCCATCCCAACTAGCTTGGCCAAGTGGGGGGAGTCTGACCTGGGCTGGACAGTTTGTCCATCATCTAGTGCTCCTCTTAAAATGATGAATCAAGGTTGTTTGTGTTAGATTATTGTTTCTTTACATTAACAATCAGTGTACTTTGGAAACCTGATTGAAAGGAACTGATTTTAGTCAGCAGTGAAATCTGTTGTGTTATCACAGCGAGCAAAAGAAGCTCCCTTCACCTGGGGCGGTCTGTACCAGGTCGCTGGAGGACCAGCAGGGAGAGCTGCAGGCAGGAGGCCGCTCAGCCTGCCACCTTTCCTTCACTTATGGCAAAGGATTTCTTTTTCTGAAAACATTCAGTCCATATCAGAAGTCAAAGTTTAGACTACCTTGTGGCCTTAAATGAAAACGTAAATAAAACTTTTTTCCACTTTGTATTTTATGCGTAACTGGTACTCTTGATATAGTGAATGCCTTAGTTTTTATGTGTTTTTGTACAGTTTGTATTGTTTACAAACTACTGTGACTTGTCATGGAATGTAACTTCAATTTCCAAGTAAATTACTACTTCCTCTAGCCATTGTATGCTTGATGGATGTGATGAATTTTGTACTGGAAATGACAAACTCATTCATGAAAGCTCAAAATGAGTAACAGTATAGCATCAAACTATGGACTTTACCTCCCCCTTGTGGATTTTAAGAGGAAGAGTTTCAAATTCAGAATGAGATGTCTACCAATTTGAAAAAGTCATACCACCTACCCTAGAAAAATTATTTCTGGCATTAAAGCAAAAATCACTAGTGGTCACAATATATGATATTAGCTATTAGATGATATATTCAATTGCAATTTTTGAATATTAATGAACATCTAATGATTTAATCAGTTGTAATTTTTGAATATTGAACAATGAACATCAGGTGACAGTTTTGCTCAAAACAGAAATAGTGTTTTGGAATGAAATCCTTAAAAGTTGAACATAATTTCTTACAAATGACACATTACAAATAATGTAACACAATCATTCAGTAGTATGATAATGACACCTCCTGCATGTGTCAAACAGGTGAATGTGGTCTTCAGCAATCAAGGTGCCTGGGTGAGTCTACCATGACCTCCAGTCCAGTGATCATAAAGCAAATATTCACCAGTGTAAAGAAACATCCATTTCTATTTTCAGATTTTCTTTCCTTTAAAGACCCTATCCTCATGTAACTTATGCCAGTTTGGTACAACTTACTATGATGCATAGGCTACAATGAATTTCTGTCAAAGATTTGTCAGCCTATTCTACAAATAAAAAGGTGTGTAAACTGAGTTTAGGTTTACCCTCTACTGCATCCCTGGCCTGGGTATAAAGGACAACCTGAAATCAATTGGGGTCACAGAGGCATAACCTAATTGTGTCACACATTAAGAATTCAGATGATGTTTATTCAAATGAAGTGGTCATATAGAATCAAATTATGAGCAACCTGTTATTTTCAGATGAAAGAATTTTATGAATAATAAAATTCAGATAAGTTGCATACATTTCCAAAATATCTACAAATTTAGAATACTGACCACTTAATTTTTAACTAGTAAATTTCCCCCGTTGTTGATGACTAGAGGGTCATAGACATGCCCAGGTCCCAAGCAGAACTCTGCTCTAAATCGCAACCTCCTTTGAGTTTGCTGACTGTGTGATATATGGTGGGGAAAAAATACTCCAGTTAAAAATAAATAAATACATCTAAAAGCCATCATTACTGTAGACACATGGAACAAGGAGACAGGGAAGGACTTTATTGGCAACTTTATTCAAAAATACATACAAAAGCAAAATCATTTAAAAATGGTTCTCTTCATTTATTCCACCAAGGACGGTTCATTCTCCATTCTCTGTGGGGCTTTCCTGATTGTTGTCATCATTGTCTGATTTCTCATCATCTAGAAAAGACAAAAATCAACAGTAAGGCATTTCACAGGTACCTCCACTCTTTCCTCACCTTTACAAATTTAATCAGGCAACATTTTTTGGTTTGTTGAACAATGTAGAAATCAATGGCTATGGAGATTACAGAATATGGCATGACAGCTGTGTTTAGCCAACACAGACAAGAGCCTGTGGTTGCACCCAAGGTGAGCATAATGAAGTGAGCCAGTGCTTATTGTTGACCAGCGTACAAGCAGAGACTTCAGTGAGATTTACTTAGTGCTTTCTAGATAACTCGCTCCTTCCTACCTCCTTTGAGCTAAACAAGGTTTAGGGGTGTTTTCTGTAGTGCTGTGCTGTGCACTACATTGCCCTTAGCTGCTGGAAAGCCTCTGAACTTGTGATTACAACACAACTACTCTAAAAACACACACAGTGCCAATATGGCAGCCATAGACGTCCTTGTTTACTCACTCTCAAGTGTCTGCTGTAGTTCCTGTATGGTACTGAGAAGCACGTGGAACTGCTTCTTCCTCAACTCCAACTGAATGGGGGGAAAGGGAGATAAAAAAAAAAAATGAACAAAAAAAACTCCAACAAACAACAACCTATCCCCACCATCTGATAACATTACACGTTAGATGAAAAGGACCATGAATGTATTTGGCTTTACCTTTGCATCCACATTCTCCTTGATATGAGACAGCTGCTGGAGTTCTTTGTCAAGTGCCTCTAATTGTCTGTAGGGAGAAAAAAAGCAAATGAGAAATGATCTCATAAGCCATCATTTTCATGACGGACAAAACGGTCCTCTCCAGTGACCTCTTACATGTAGAGGGTAACAAGAGCTCTTGTCAATATTTGGATGAAACAAGAGAGGTGAACTCACTTTAGTGTTTCGTGTCGGTCAGGATGTTGCTGGATAACCTTGGCCAGAGCATCATACTCTGCAAAACAAAACAGAATGTAAAGGCTAGGAAAGACAAAATGAAGGACAAGCAGAAAGACAATAAAGCCAACCAGAAACCCTTTTATGCAATTCTTTCCAATGCATTTTGCAGTTATTTTTCTCTTATATTGCCACTAATTGTTTTCACTGGTTGTGCCAAGACTAGTGGCAAAACCCAGCCAACTTTCAGAAACTGATTCATTACTTTCCCTAAGGAAGAACAGTGAAGCAATGTTTTGTCTTTTGTAAATTCACACAAGCATATGGGCCAATTCTGATGTGGCCTTTTCTATATTGGATAGAGATTAGATAGAGACTCTCTCCATACTGCTACCACTTACCACAGCCAACAACTCAGTGGGTCTTTCTCAGTTAGCAATCAAATTTAATGTAAACCTTTTGATGAGTGAATTTTTGTCAACCCATAAACTAGCTTTTGATAAACCACAATTAAGATTATAGTTATGCATTCCAAATACGCATTACATTGTATAGTTATTTTAGCGTCCTCCATGAGGAAATTGGTTTTGTTATATTAAATTGTTGGATTAAATGTATGTCACTTCTACTTGGTGCCACTAAACAGCCTTTGCTCTTTTATTCATTTAGAAAAAAGCTAAAAGTATGTGTCTCTTGTAAATAATTGGAGGAGAAAGTTTTAAGCCCTGAACATTCTTACCTTGACGATTCTTTCGTATCCTCTTTGCCCTCTGAATTTCCTTTTTGCATTCTGATATCTTCTCATGTGCAGATGTGATGTTTTGTTCTACAATGTGGAAAGCAAGGCGGTGAAGAATGTAAGTATTTCTTGTAATAGCTTAATACCACATACATTTTTTTTGGAGAAACAACATACATTTTTACATATTCAGGGTAAAGGCTTTACAAAAATCGCCATTGCCTACCTATATTGGAGTAGATTTTCTCATAATTCTCCATTTCCCGAAGGTTCATGTCATAAACCATTAAGGTTTTCCCCATGGAGAATTCGCATTGGGCCAGTGTGCCCATCATCCTCTGGTACTGTGTGAATCTAAACAGGAATAAAAGATGATGGGTGAGAGAAACAAAATATTTTCCAAGGTTTCATAATTGTCATGTTGATAAATTTAGTCGACTGAAAAGGTCCAAGGCCAGAGTGTAAAGCTAACTTACCCTTCCTCCGGGGTCCCAGGCGAGTTGCACCATTTGGTGAAACTCTTCAGGAGCACATTGATCCGGCGGTCATCTCCAGCTCCGTCTCCATCAATAAGAAGACGTTTCCGAATAACTTCATCTATAATAACAATAATAATAATAATAGGGCAAAAACGGGATTGAAAAACTGCTTTTCAAACAAAACAATTCAGGTAAAGAACCGGTGGGCTAACGTTAGCTAGCTAACATGGCTTCTTTATGTTAGCAGCTATGAACGCTAGCTGGCTGCTAGTTAAACGTATGTATGATTGGTTTGTTGTTGAATTTGGTAGTAGAGGTTAATACTTTACTAGCTGCGACATACATTCTTACATACGGTGTTTCACAGATCATTTAAATCAATAAGTTATCCACAACGGTCACTTACCATCAGTAACAGCCCCCATGTCTGTGGCAATAGTGCGATTAAATAAACTTTATTGAAACAACAGGAAGTGAACAAGGCGCCCCGCCTCTAAAAACAGACAGCAGTGATTGGCCAAAAAGGCAAGCACGTACTTTTTGACATGACAGCAAAACGGCCCGCTGCACATCATCTGCTCTTGTGGCTTTCATTTCACTAATGTGACATTTTATTTATTTCATTGAAAAGTGTTTTAAGTTCAAGTCGTGAATGGTTCGATTGGAATAACTCACCCGAGTGCATGCGTGCTGGCGCGGTGACGTCTTTGTCCCAGAATGCAGTCTGGTAAACAGACATGGAAGCACCAGGTGAAGACCTCCACAGCCACTGAGCGCTGCATTCGCTCTTTTTCACGATCTTCTTTCTTCTTTGCCCACCACATCCAGCAGATTTGTACCTGTCTGGTGTCACGTTTGCATCTACAGCGTCCAGAGCCTTGGTAAGAGTCAAGTTGTTGTTAATCCATGACGACTGTTAATGACTTCTGCCGTGCTGCCAGGCTTTTGCCAGCTTCATCGCTAACGCTAGTCATGGCTGGCCAGAAGCTTGAGCTAGCAAGCTAATTTAGCCACTCCTCTGAAGTAGTAACTAGTCACAGACCCAGCAACATTTTAACCGCACTAGAAGGAGCCTATTTTCATGGCATATTTCCTAATGGATAAAGTATAATTCAAACATTCATATTATTTACTTTATGTTTCAGCATTGCCCAAAATGTTTAATTATCTGCTTTACGTTAGCACGTTGTATAGGTTGCAGCAATGCTAGCCCATAAAACTGCTTCTGGTGCTGCTCTGTCGGCTAATGTTAGCTAGCTAGCTAATTCAGCTGACCTGTCAAGTTGTGCATTTGGTGTCAAACTCTAACATACACAAAATAAGTAACTGCTATAGAAATGCCATATCGTGCATCAAGGAGTTCACCACATGCTTTTCTTTTCATGACACATTTGACCAAACACAAACTGGAATATAATGTAGGCTAAATAATGAATACTGACTGAATATATGCATATTGCAAGATCAGCACAGATCTATGGTTGTTAAAAGCAGAGTTGCTAAACAGAGCAATGTTGTGGGTTTTGGCTATAATGTCTGTTCTGGCTGCTATTTGGTTTGGCATTATGTTTTCCATATATAGAGGTGGTTTGGTATAGTGTGTCTCACTAATGAAATGAAAGCCAAGCCTGCAAGACTATAGAAGAGCTGCCATTCACCAAGAATCCTAGCCATCCTGTGAAGATCAGGGTTAGTTTTGTAATACATGCTTCTGCTTGTAAAACTAGGTCATCTTGATATTCTGACTTATTTTTATGTACGGCTATAATATTCAGACCTAGAATGTCAACACCAGGGCAGAACCAGGACAGGCAGGCATAGTGGGTGGTACATCCCATAATTAATTACATACTTTAAATATCTTACCCGCCAACTAGATTTTAGAACAGAATACTACCTCCAGTTGATTACCTGCCACAGTGGGTGATATGGCCTTACCTGACACCTGTATCAATATTTGGCTGCTGGGTGGTGCTTATTTTTCACTCTGCCTGTAGATGGGTGACTAGCCTACTTCTTAAATATTCAGGAATATATGAGTCCTTGGAGTTGTATTCCTTCTAAGATCCATCCATAGCAACATTAGCAAGTCCATAAGGGCTCTTGCGCACTTTTCAAGGTGGTCTTTCTTTATCCAAGTCTGTAATTTGTAAACTGTAAAGGATCTTTTTTTTGTTTTTTTTACAATTCAAAACCAAATTGACATGCTTAGATAGAACATACAGCAAGTGTGTAACTCAAAAATGCTTTATTTTGCTTTATCAAGGAATAGCCTATTACAGTGGTGTATTTTACCTGTAGATTTATTTGCATATCCTAATATGCTTCAAATCATTTATCCATTATTTTTATTTGAAATAGTCCTGAACATTCAATTGAGTGTGTAGTGTAGGTCTCATTGTATCTTCTGATCCTGTCACTTACTTTCTTCATGGACATACAAGGAAAAAAAATAACCACAGCAAAATCTGTGAGGGATAGTCCGAAGTCTGGGGTTCAACCCGAGTTTTCTGTGTACATAAGTTAAACTGTGAAGATGAGGCTGTAGTATTTTGCTTGTCAAACATTATGGGCCAGTACTTGAGCTGCTGTGGTTTCGGATTAGGTGTGAATTTGAGGCACATATATATAAATTATGTGAAATCACAGAGTTGTTGTGAAAAAAATGTTAGGATAAATTATTAGACTGTTTTATGAAATTTATGAAGTGTCTTCTATAAGTCTATGTCATGGCAATGGATTTATTGGCTGTAACTGATTTAGTCCTCATACCAACACCTATAGAGGGAATTCCTCTACATACCAGTCTCTTGGGCTTCAGGACGCCCTGTCTTTATGGCATAATGGCATGTGCATTCCCCAAGGCTGTGGGCTAACCTATTATAAACAATCCGTTCACTCTCAGTATAATAAGATGTGTTACCAAGTCCAAAAATGTAAGAACTTTGGAAATGCAGCTGAATTTGAACTTGACTAAATTTGGGCCTGGGCTATCTGTAATGGGGTACAGCAACATTTTAGGCCTAAGTTACAAATTATTTGACAAATACATTTTTGAAGTATTACCATTCAAATATACACAAAACTAAAAAGTAAGTTGTCCTAATTCATACACAGCAATCATCCATACTCCAGAGTGTAATTTACAGCAGGCTGTGTGGTGTGCTTAATCAAGTCATTGGCTACTTCTCTGAATATATATCTTGTATCTGTTAAGACACCAAAGAATAATTGTGAAAAGGGTAACTGATTGAACTGTTGTTGTTGCTGCCCCCCCTCCCAGTCTTTAAAAGGGATTACTGCGGGGCTGGAGAGAGTGGTTAACCAGGGATAGTGCTTATTGGATTGGATTACTGTGTAGTGGTGAGGAACTCCACAAGTAGCAAGCAGAGTGCCAGATCCTCCATGAGAAGGCTCAGGGAAGGCGGTGTTACCTTCCAGACAGACCACCCTGTAATTCCCTAACCACTGATTAACTCTATCAAGACACAGGAAAACAAAGAACCTGATACTGGCTCATCTCCCCTCAATCTGTGTCTGTGTGTGCGTGTGTCCAGATTTCCTCTCCAACTTGTGTGGCAGCCAGTGATCACCCAAACTAATGAGGATCGGCTGACTGAGTTAAAACTGAGTTCCTTTTTTCACATTTGACAAGGTAAGGTATTTAAGTACTACTCACTATGCGGGTGACTGAGAAAATGCAATTTTTTTGTTGTTTCCTCTTTCTCAAGGGGCAATTTTGCCTGTTTGCACTTATCAGTAAAGAAAGTAAGGGATAAAAAAACAAAACACTAGTTGTTAATATAGATTCCACTAGCGATTACTGTCAGATGCTGACTGTTCATGTAGTCACATTGAGGTGAGTGTGCTGGAAGATTACAATGTTATACCAAATTGAAATTTAGCTTTAAAGCAATATTCCACTTAGTTTTAACATGGGGGTTATTCGGCACTTGACGGCCATGAAAACCAGAATATAAACTAATTACCAATAGCAGATGCAGCTGGGACGGGTTTGTAGCGTTTGTATGAGGCCATGAAAATTCCTGAAAACTGCTGAAAACACGTTTGTGAACAGATTCAACAACATATCCTGCTTTTAAGTCAATAAAGCAGTAACTGGTCCATCCTCATTTTGCATTTCTATTCTTGGTTTACACTAAAATTAGTATTTAAAAATGTAAGTAGATCCGGTCTCCCAAACAGGAACTATCTCTCCTAAATGGTATCCTTCCACTATGTTCTCTTTTCCCAATAAAAATGCTGTATGGCGAAATTATGTTCTAAAACGCCGGACCAAAGGTCCATTGAAAATAACAGTAGTGGGATCTGTTGTTGAATATGTTCACGAACGTGTTAAATGTCAGTTTTCAGGTTTTGTTTGTGGCCTCATTTAAATGAATGTGAAGTAAAAGTCTGAACGCTACAAACTCGTCCCCGCTGCGTCCGATCTTGGTGCTTAGTTTATATTCTGGTTTTCATGGCGGTCAAGTGACGAATAACCCCCATTTTAAAATTTATTAGAATATTGCTTTAAAATAAACTAATGTCTAGTAAAAGCTAAAGGTAAAATCCACCCTTACACTGTTATACTGTATATCATCAGTCTGTGATGTTCAGTGCATCCCAGGAGTTATTTTGTGACAAAGTGTTGTAATTTACTTTTTTGGTGTGCCCACTTTCCCCATAGCCTGCCTTGTCTACTTCTACCTCAGTTAGTGATTTCCTACATTTCTCAGAATTACTTTTGGCAACCCCCAGAGAACAGCCTGAACTTGTTCCATTCAGCTGTGGGTTGTACATGTAGGTAGAAAGATCAATAGTCATAGCGGAGTGAGAGTTTTTCCAGTTGAGAGTCGCACCCCTTTCTCAAAACACAACATGTCTTGTGGCTGCATTGTATTCTGGTCCATTGAGGCTACTGTCAGTGGATAAATCAGTATCTCTTCTATGATGGATTTCTCCCTGTATGATTGTTGAACATCAGTGCTAAATGGCGGCTCTAGAAAGAAGCCCTCGCTCTTTGATTCTGAGCGACTGACACCAAAACCTGACGTTTACCATTGATGTTTTAGATCACTGAAAATGCTTCTATTAAACTTCATTGTAGCTGCGCTGGAAACATCTCAACTTGGCATCATGTAGGGCTGGGCAATATATCAATATTATATCGATATCATGATATGAGACTAGATATCATCTTAGATTTTGGATATCGTAATATCGTGATATGGCATAAGTGTTGTCTTTTCCTGGTTTTAAAGGCTGCATTACAGTAAAGTGATGTCATTTTCTGAACTTACCAGACTGTTCTAAAACAGGGAAGGAAACCCTGTCTTTGCATTTTATTTTGATCACAGTCTTGTTTTAATAAAAGTGCTTGTGACATCTCACATGTGGCTTTGACTTACAACTGAACATTTAGCCTACTTCGTAGAAAATACCAAGATATATATCGTGTCAGCCTAAAAATCCCGAGATATGATTTTTGGTCCATATCGCCCAGCCCTAGCGTCATGTAATCTCCAGAAATGCATGGTACACCACCAATCTCCAGAAATGCATGGTACACCACCAATAGCAGTTTTCTTAACAGTGTTAAATTGTTTTAGGGTGGAGTTTTCCTTTAACTTAGTTTCTGGTGTAATCACACATCCCTGAGTCTACATGCCATGGGTAGAATTAAAAAACTTATTGATCTTCTCAAATGAAAGCCAAAGCTGCTCATTGGTCATACTGTTTATAAAAATGGAGGTTGTGTTTTATTTGTTAATAATTGGCCATCACGCTATCACTGATATATCATTGGGGAAATCCTGTGCATAGTATCTCTTAGACCTACCTCGCTTATGGTCACACCCCAGACCAAAAGTGATTGCTACTCATCACAGATAGACTAATTTCAAGGGCTCACTATGTTGTAAATGCAATGGTATTCTAATGTAGGTTATGGACAAGTACTAGAAAGAAAGATATGGCTAGCCTGCTAACAACCAACTCCAACGCCACTAGTTCTCATGTCATTTGTGGTGGGGTAAGATAGTGCAAAAAAGGCTGTGTACATGCATCACAAAAAATGCTGTTGATGTTTGTGTCAGTTTGGGAAATCTATTTGTGGTGGGCCTGTCAGATGTTGCGGTTGGCCACCACAACAAATAAATGTATGTGTGGGAAACACTGCTGAACATTTAACATGTTGCACTATTGTGTGCACCACCTATTCACTGTAGAAGTGACATTTTAAATCCCTTCAGAGTATGACACTTGAAGTGCCACTTTACCCACATATGACCAACACATTGGTTTCTGAACATAATACAAACTTTATTTGTATGGCATATTTCAAAAGCAAACGTACCAAGAGACAGAACACCAACAGACAGAAAAGTAAATATATATAAATACATTAAAAACAATCAATGACAGGGGACATGAACAATAACTAGAGATGCATAAATGCCTTGAAAAGAACGCCAATGAATATAGATTAACAATAATAGCAGCAAAAATAACAATAGAAAAATTATTCCTTAAACAATTACATAAAGAAAAATCTGTAAACATGAGCTGAGAGACTGAGGATAAGAGGGAGTGCTCTTGATTCATATGAGGTTAAAAGGATGATGATATAGTCTGCGGCACTTTTCTCATGCAAAGTACAAAGTGCTTCACAGAATGAAAACAAACACATGCACATATAAGACTTATACTGGGAAAGTTACAAAAAGCAGCCGGATGTAAAATGAAACAACAAATCGAGTTTGCAGTTGGCTCTTAAAAGCAGATTTTTCCAAAGTTTAGGGGCCCTTTATGCTTGATCACCTTTAGTCTTTAATCTGGCCTTTAGAGCAGTCAAAAGAGTTTTGTCTGCCGATTTAAAACAACACTTCCGTGCATAAGGAGATAACAGCTCTGAAATACATGCTGGAGCAAGGCCATACAGGGACTTACAGTAGTCAGTGTGAGGTGAGGTGAAGGCATGGATCACTTTTCTCCAGGTCAGTTGTGGAAAGAAATGATCTAATTTTATAGAAATTTGTCAATTGATAGAGGAAAGACTGAACAACCGTTTGTAATTACTGAAGTCTCAAAATCACCTCTAAAACAGACCGGCAGCCAGTGTAAACAGGCTAAAACTGAGGTGATGGGATCAAGTTTCCTGGTTGAGGTTAAAAGTCTCCCTGCTGCATTTTGAACAAGTTGGAGGCGATGGATCGATTTCTGACTGAGGCGTGTGCACATGGGGTTGTAATAATTAAAACTAGAGGAAATAAAAGCATAGATCATTTTTCCGGGTCTGACACTGAAACAAAAGTCTTCATTTTGGCTGTTAATTGAAGAAAGCAGGGCAGGACACACTTATTAACTTGTGTGTCTAAATTTAGTGTAGGGTTAAAGACAAAGCCAAGGTTCCTAACTGTACATTTGAAGTTAGCAACAGAGGACCAAGGTCATTTTCACTCTGGGCTCTTGCAGGGTGGGAGCCAAACAGGAAAAAAATACACTTGGTTGCCATTTATCAGGAGAGTTTACAGACATCTAACATTTGATATCAGAAAAACAATTTAGAAGACTGTCTAAACTGGTTCTATAATGCTGTCAAACTGATCGGTGTGTCTTTGGAGTTTAAGGCAATTCTAGATAGAAAAGAATGAATCAACGATGAAGCGGTTGATTCCATGTAACCATTCATATAAAGTGAAATACACAGTACTGGATAAAGGTATGACTGGAGACTAGAGAAATTCAGGTCAATCAATGTATTATTGTGTATATATTTTTTTCAATGTCAAGCAATTCATATTTCCAACTAAATTATCTATTTTTCATTGAAATAGGCCTACATGCTTGAACCTATTCAGTTTACCTCCTCTCAGCAGGAATCTGCACTTCTTGCTACTGTATTGTATGTCTTTGGCAAGGAAGAGCTGACTTAGACTCCTGATATTCGTGTTTCTCTAGCCTACAGTATAGAGAGCTTTTGGCAGGTTGATCACTGCTAATTCACAAACAAAATCTCATTTTGAAAGTGAAAGTGAAGAGTACATGGATGTTACACAACAGTGGATTTGCACATGTGAAAAGTTTTTCCTTATAGGAGTAGGTCTAGTTCAGACATATCCCATTCATTAGGCTACTATGAGTCTACTGTAGACATTCTGTCCCATAAGCAATAACATGAGCTATACAGTATGATACATTTGGATTGACAATGGGTCAGAAGCACTGATACAACTTCCATAAATACTAAATCAGCTGAGCTGTAAATATGTTTCTAGTGTATCCTGATGTGTGAGGATTTACAAAAATAAATGCCCACAGACAGAACATACTTACTACACTTGCAATGGTATTACACAACCACTAATTGGAAGTCTACTCAGTAAATATGAACATTTGTTTGGTGTAATGCACATCCATCCAAAGGCCTTAAGACATGGCAAACAACTTTTTTTTTAGCGGATTGTAAAATAGTGAGAAAATGTGAGTCTTGAGTTTGTAGGCCTGTAGAGTTATAACTGTGTACTCACGGCTGATGAGAATAACCTAGATTTTTTATTTTGAACGATTCTCGGTGTGGAAATACGTATGCATGTGGGAAGTGAGTGATCAAGTATCATCTCAATATCTATGATTGTTCAGAATACATAAGCATGGGGCAGCCGACACTGTCACTCTGCCACAGCAACACTGCACTGTTAGTAAGCTTACATTGACACAGTCAGTCCCTTTTTTAGTGCTGTGGTCATCAAGAGGCAAAATCACATCAGTCCAAAGGAGTTAGAGACCCTTCACTCCAGAAGACCCCCAAATCAAGTCTTTATTTACTGAGCAGGATCTAAATAATAAAGGGAAGTACAAGTTCTATTATAGTGAAAATTTAATTTAAACTACCAAGTTTCGCATGTTGGCTGCGAATTTTCACTCTCACAATTATCTTCTTTTTTTTTTTTTTTTTTTACATTACATAACATCAACTTAATTCCGAGTTCAAGGGCTACTAGTTATGTATCGCTATATACCTATCGTAAGATAACACACACCTACTACATTTTATAATACAGCACATTGTTTGTATAAGCAGTGTTTCTATGTATGTATATATTATAAGCTATGTTTGCTAACGTCAACCAGCAAGCCAAGTACCCAAACAAACCTGTATAGAGGAGATGAAAGCAGCTAATCAACTAGGCAGCCAGAGAGCTGAGATCACCTTCAAATAAACTGATAATTAATTCGATATACTGTAAGTCATTTACAGTGTCTGTACTTGTTGCCTGTCAAGTGGCCACACATCGAGATGGTTTGGGGGTTTTTTTATGAAGGGGGGGGGGGGACAACATGCGTTTGCCCGTGTCAATCAATGAAGAAGTCGTCCTATCCCGAGCGCGACCAACGGCTGACTCCTGTTTTGTTACATTGTAGCGGAAAGAATGTCGGAAAGGGCCGAGGATGACGTCAGGGGGGAGCAGCGCCGAGCGGCCAGGCAGCAGCTGAAGCAGCAGCAGATCCAGCGGGGAGAAGGCTCCACAGCAATGGCGACTGTTGCGGAGCGGAGATCCCTGCCTAGTCCAGAAATAATGCTGGGACAGCCTTGGAGCAACTGGGTCGACGCCGCCAAACTCCACGGCAACGACGGTGAGTGCCCCAGCGTCCCGAATGTGCGTGTAGAAGCGAGGTATAGCGCGACAGTTGCCAGTCTTTTTTTTGGCCGATTGCATGCAGTTTTTGGGGGAATATGAAGAAACGCTACTGGTAGCAACAGCACGGGCAGGCAAGCAAGTGCAACTATTTATTTGTCTGTGTGTGTCGGATCGCCTCATTTTCAGGTGCTGAATCGGAGGAAAGTTTCAAAGACTTCGGGAAAAATCGAGAAGCCATGCGTTTGTGCAGAGAAGGTGAGTGTTTTTTTCTTTCTGGCCAAAGGTGTATTTTGGTTCTGGGGGGGTTTGCACACACACACACACACACACACACACACACCCCGGATCCACACACTTCACATGCGTCGGTCGGCCAGAATCTAAGATCACTGTAAATCAAGCGCATCCTGAATTGACTTGACAAGGGGACACAATCAATGAAACATTTGTCTATTATTTATTTGTTAGTTGACATTCTCATCTATCACTAAAACAACTTCACGAGTAACAGCAACTTAGACTTGCTCTAGTTGAGTGTAGGCCCAAATGTAGTAATAACATTGTCATACTCTGTTTGCAGTATGCATTTAATGGTGTTTTATGTGATTGGCCTTCTGTTCAGTTCCAATTTTAAGGTGTTGTTGACAGCATCCTCATTTCTACCATTTTAAATATGAAACCTCTTCCACCATATTCCATGTGTCTCCCCCTACCTTAGAGAACATCAAGGGTTTATGTTACCTTTAGAAGGTAATTCATGTTGGAAATATTACTAGGGAAATGCAGATTGTGATTTTAAGTCTTCATCATAGCTCTCCTAGAATGAGATGAGGTCAAGTTATGGCATTTCCAGTTCTCACATTCCTTCCCTGTTGCCTGAGCATAAAATATCCTCAACAGTGATGTTTTTCAACAGATATTTCAACAACTGCAGCTAAAAAGGTAAAATGTTCAAAGTTAAGATA
The DNA here is from genome assembly GCF_046629955.1 of Centroberyx affinis. Lineage (NCBI taxonomy): Eukaryota > Metazoa > Chordata > Actinopteri > Beryciformes > Berycidae > Centroberyx > Centroberyx affinis. The sequence goes on from NW_027281106.1 coordinate 62,432, forward strand.
ACCTTTTGAACGTCTATTACTTATTTGCTAACCAGCGTGCCTGTGTGCACATGTATGTTTTGCACTCCACTTTAAATCATGTAGGCTTCATCATGTAACTCAAATTTAAACACTGTAGAAATTCTACCATCACTGAGGAAGAGCAAAACTAGCTGGCATGCATTGGTAACAATGTGACAGATCGATTATTGCCCTGCTCCAAGCTATAATGAAATGGCATGTTAAATGTATGGATTATTCCAGCCTTTTCCCCTTAAAGTTAAAACAGAAGTTAGGTCCAGCTACTGGTGTTTTGAAGATCATTATTTATTCATGCTGTAGTGGACAGTAACGGGAAGCCGGACAGTCATGATGTCATGAATAAAGAGGACATCATTCGACATAGGTGATAAGCTGAATCCCAACCCACAATGTCAGAACCACGTAGCACTCAGCTTCTGAGCCGAGGAAAGGAAGCTCCAGAGTAGTTTATACTGCATTTCTTATTTTTGGAAATGCCTCACTGATGTATTCTTACCTTACCCAGGCAGACTTGGATTTAGAATGTACTTCCCCACAAAGCTAAGCTGTTGTAACAACGAAACAGCACCTTGCTTGATGACCAGTCAACAATCTTGCTCTGATTTTCAGGCTCATAGGGCCTACCAAGCTCTAAGGTGACATGAGAACAAAGTGATTGACAGTCAACATCAGGAAGAGTTGACGACAATCCAGTTCACTACACACAGGATTAGATGAATGAATGATGAATGAATTCTGCTACTACACTTCAACAGTGAATGAAGTTTGAAGCCTAGATGGTGTAATGTACAATCACACGCAGTCAGCAGGGAGGCATCTTTAAATGTGGATGTCCACAAGGGTAGTATATTTAAATTTAACATTTTAGGCATTTAGCTAACACTCTTATCCAAAGCGACTTGCAGTCAGTTAGCAGGGAGGGTTTCAATGTCTTGCTCAAGGACTGAGGACTGAAAGGACCCAACATTTTATTCTCCAACCTATGTGCTGTTCTACAATCTGACACTAATCAAGCGAAGGCTTTAGTTTCCATGTGGCTCATCTTCAAACACTCAACAGCAAAACTGTAATTATTGTGTACATAGCAACAACAAAGTGAGTATAAGTGTTTCAGCAGTTGATAGGTATCTCACAGTTGAGAAGCTCTTAATTGTTGACATACATACATAGAAAGCCTTATTTGGTGTCAAATGTATCCATTTTTCAGAGGCAGATGAAGACTGTTTCACATTTAAAAATACTACTGCAATTTCCCATAGATGTGTGGATTGAAAATATTTCTTTGTCTGTTTCTCATTCAACCTGTCTGATAAGGCATTTGAAGAATTGGGTGTCAGTCAGAAGTTTAATCCAAGTGAGGACTAACAATAAAGCAAGCAGAAGGGATACAAAGGAACACATTAGGCACATTTTGCTCAGGTCACATGATCTTGGCCCACACCTGTGATGTCATCAGTGTGTGTTCAGCTTTCTTCCAATTTTTTCTCTCTTTCCACGTGCTGCTGTAAAGGAAAGGGTTACACTGCAGGCACTTATCTAGCGTAGCATTTGCATTGGCCAACAATGTGGCCTGTGTGCATACCGCGAGACCATTGCACAATTTCAGTAGCAAATAATTGGTGTCCTAGAGTTCTCAATGACAAGAAAAAAGACCTTTCATATTGGCGTACTTGTGGCTGTTATAGCATGGAACAGAACAGAAAATTAGTAAAATATTGTGATATTCAACATGTAAGACATTTTTCTTTTGTACTAACAAGTAAATAATTAGTTTACTTGAGTGAGAAATGTTGTCAGTGTGAAATATACTGGTAGGCTACATACACTATTTCCCTACATTGAGGTGGTGACTGACCTAAATAGATGTTGTCATGCTGAGGAAATGCTGTTTTAAAACAGCCAGGATTATTGTCTTGCTAGGTCAAGAAGTGGAAGACCGAGAGACAGATCGGTCACTTTAAATTCAAGGCTATTACATCACTCGACGTACAACTGGCTCAAAACATCTCTGTCTCTCTCTATCGCATAGCAGCTTCTTTCTATGACTATCGTCTGTGTCACTGCGTTGATCAACTCATGTGTGGTCCTCGTGGCAGGAGCATGTGTTCATAGCAGAGTCACACAGTCTGTGAGTATGTGTGAGTGAGTGTGTAGTGGGGGTATTACAAGTGGATGACAACAATTCTGCCATGACTCACCACCAGATACCTCCCTTGGTGTAACTGCACACGTATGACGCAGACATGCACCACCCTCAGAGCTCAATGTAAAAAATTAGATTAGTGACTGATGAATTCAAAGTTAGAGTAGCTGGGAAATGTAGTGCCAATGTCAGCCGCAGGTCAGATTCTGCTGGCCTGTGTGTGTGTGTGTGTGTGTGTGTGTACAGCCAGCCTGTGTGCTGCTGAGAGGCAGCCGGAGCTGCTACCACTCCACCTAGATCATTCATCACTGCCATGGATGAGGACGCTGAAATTAACTGGACTCTCATTCTCTTATTCCGTCTCATGCTCACAGGCTCTCTTTCTCCTTCTCCTCTAGCACAGGTCCTCTGCTCCATGCTCGCTTTGTCTCGCTAAGGCCTAGGCCTGCGTCTTTGCTCTGTTTCTCTCCTCCTTTCTCTCAGTTCTCTCTGTCTTGCTTATGTCTTGGCTTGCACCGTTCTTGTTCTCTGTGTCTTTCTCCTCTACACTGACTTCCTCTCTCTCTCTATCCTTTTCATCTCCTCCTCACACAAGAAGAAAATGGAGAGTGAGAATGGGGCCGACACAATAGCGTTCCACCACTTTTCAAGTCAGGCCATTTCAGCGGTACAGTCAGTGCCAGTGCACTGAATGCAGAGTGGCGCGGCGATCCGGCCAGGCTGCTTTTTTAGTTGAGCAACCCGTTAGGAGAACACTCCACAGTGAACAACACCAGCAGTTTGGGAATGAGTTCCATTTGACCTTGCTATTGATCTTGCCAGGAAATGCATTGGCCTGTTTGACTCCACTGTTCTTAGCCCATTTCAGTGAAGGAATTGGGAGAAGGCTGAGTTTAAATTGAGGGCACTTAAGAAGTTATTAAATTAGCAAATATGTTTGCCTCTCATTATGATTTGGGTTTGCTGGTGGTAGAGGAGAAGGGGTCATAGAGCGAATGAAATGAAAACAGACAAGTAGAACCACAAGTTGCCCAGAACTTTGAGGCCGGCTTCCAACCGCTGCTTTAATGGCATAAGCTTATGGCTTATGCGACTGGCAAGCAGTGAATGTTACCCTCTACATCACGTTTCCACACTTGTTCTCTTATGCAGAGCAGTCAAACCCTCAGCTATGCACATCAGCAGTGTGCTTTCCCACTCATGTTCTATATAATTTAAATGCCTTTGTCCATTAAATGAAGGCGTTTGCCTTTCTCTGTGGCAGACCCCAATAGTGGTGAAAATAAGTCTTTTTACTCCGCGGCTGTTGAAGGAAACACTTAGCAGAGTGGCTTCAGACACTTGACACACATTAAGTAGCATCAGGCTTGTCAATTCATCCACACAAGACTGCCGATGACCTCCCAGAGAGAGAACCCGCCAGGTAGGCCCTTTCATATGGGCTTTGGCTAATGGCCCTCATCCCCTCCAGACTCCACCAGTGATGTTTGGAGGACCCTTGACGGCCCTGGCGGAGTATATATTGGAGAGGAACTCCACTTCTCTCCTCTTGTCTCCTCTCCTCCACTCATCTCATCACAACGCCCCAGGCAATCTCTTAATTAGCCTCCTTAATTAGGTGGTTGCTGGTTCTCTGCGCCAGGGTAAATTTTGATCACATTCTGGTGAGGAGCCGCACTACCCTCTGATTTGCCTTGAAGATGCTTTTGGAAAGTAAGGTTTGGTTCATGCTTTTTGGATGGCTTGGCGTGCGGGAGCCGCAGACCTGCCGTACGTGTACCTTGGCATTCATGCTTATCGCACTTCTCATGACGACCGCATGCCTGAAAACTCCATTGAGCTCTCCACACACCCAAAAATTAAAAAGAACCCCACCAGAATTGGCTAGTAATTCCGTTTTTTCTTTGTTCAACCAATCCTGGATGGTGGTGCTGCAGCGCGGCCTGTGTTTCAAATTTCAGTCGTTTTGGCTGCAATTACATCATTTTGACCACGCACATTCCGCTGCGTCTGTTTCTGCGTGAAGCATGGACTAACTTTAAGGGAGGGTGTTTCAGAGAAGGGTCCTGACTCATATGTACATGACCAACATAGCTGGATCAGGAGTATACTAATGTAGTGGATTTTGAGCTTTTTGCATATTGCGGTGCAACTTTCACAACTTGATAGTTGGTGAAAAGTACCAATACCTGTCTCTACGTCTCAGTTATTTTTTTTTTCTTTCCTTTGCATTGTCAAATAATCACACATCTCAGATGTAGTGGACAAATCTTAAAGAACCAAATCTGAGAGTGAAAGGCACTTATGCGGCATCTTCCTCAATGTGAGCTATTTTTATTTGAAATCACAAATCATCCACACTTTCTGCTACAGCCGTGTGTGTGTGTGTGGTGTGTGTGAGTGGGAGAGATAGAAATTCATTCTGCGACAGCAGGTAACCTTTGGATTGCTGGCTTGGCCCTTTCTTTGTTCTTATCACTAGTTCATGTTCTCTACTCTGAAAAGGTACTAGTACTTCGGAGTGATCTGTATTTGCATGTGCAGATTTGGCTCGTCAGGTTACCTTGAGTGAACATTTCTGTTATTTTTAATGTTCTTATGGATTTGATATTGACTTGTATGTGCTGCACAATGGTGTCTGAATTGTATGACCAAAGTACAACACCAAATTTTCTGCTTGTGTCGTTTCCGTTCTGTTATGTTCTGCTCTGTTCTCTTCCAATACTCAACAAAGTATGCTAAGAAAAAAATTATTATGCACATTAGAATAATTAATTTTGTGCACCGTAGCTTGAGCTATCACACTATTTTATGATGTTGTTAATAATAAGAAGAATAATAAGCTTTATTTATTTAGCACTTATCTGAAAGCAGACTTTATAAAGTGCTTTACAAGAAAACAGACACAAGAAAAGGAACATACATAATGGACAAGTTAAAATGAGAAGCTTGGGTAATGGAAAAAAATATTAAAAGAAAGATAAATACATTGAAGAAATTAGCTAAAACAAACATAATAACACAACGTTAAAAGCAAGCAGGGTCAAAAGCAATTACATAAAGGCAAGTTTATGAAAGTGCGTTTTAAGAAGAGATTTAAAAGACGATAATGGATGATGATATTTCAGTGCAGATATGAAGTCTGCTCCCGACTGGGACACCAGGTGAACGCAGGTCTGGTTTATTTGCCTCTCCCTGACTTCTGCCCTTTCTGGTTTATTCTTCCTTTGTGTACAGACATGCCCATATTTGGCCAGTGTCCTGCGCAGGACGACTTCTACCTGGTGATGTGCAGCCACTGCAGTCAGGTAGTCAAGCCCCAGGCCTTCCAAGCACACTATGGTAAGTCTCACACACGCATGCATACATGCATATGCATGACTTAAAGCATGCATATACTCAGAGCCATCATTCATGCAAACACTGTCCCAGAGAGCTGATGCAGAGTTCGGTTTAATAGTTTTTGAATTTTATAGCTAACCCGAGGGGAGGGCTGGGGTATGCGGACAGTAGAGACGGTAGATCAGTCAAGTGGGATGTTACCGTACAGTTTCCAGCACCTCTGGGAACCTTACAAGAAACCTGCTCACCACTCAGTGGGTTGGTGGTGATATTTCACACATTAACACACTCTGGCGTATTACACGGTCCCTCCCTCTTCCTATTCCCCCACCACTTTTCCTTCTCAACACAGTAACCTGAGAGTGGAATAGCGCAGCCTTTGATTTTTTAATTTTTAATTTTTTTTTCAACCCCCAGCCTCAGTTGTGTGCGTGTGTGTTTACAATTCCCCTGTTAATATTTGATGTACTTCTCCAAGTCTTCCTAGTAATGTCCTGTTTTACCACGTAAAGCTCAGATCGGATTTCTGGTTTCGTTAATACTTGGGGGACATGTACAGTATGTGTGCGCACGTGGGTTTCCCATCTCAGGCTGCGTGGGCAGTTAAACTGGCGTGTTTCAACAGTGCTGAGGAGAATTGATGAATTATAGATCTATGAATCAAGGGATTACTTCACCACGGATCTCGTCAAACTCACGCAGACTCTCAAATGCCAATTCAACACTGAAAGCAATTAGCTGTCTGTTCTCTCCCCAGCTCATTTCCTTGAGATGATAGCGCGGCAGCAGGTTAGATACAGTGACACTTGTAATGTCCTGTCATGTACGCCTGTTTGTTTTCAGTTTGTTTGGAGTCTTTATGGATCAGAACAATTTCAGCGCAGATGAATTGTTGAAAGTCTGTTCATGTGGCCGTGATTCTGACAAGATTCTGACATCTTTGACCCTATTTGGTATCAAGTTTGGGCCCATCCTGACTGTTCCCAACATTTACATTCAGAATGGACTCGATCTTATAACCTATATCTTGGATTTGTTTTTCTGTAAATGTAGGTTAAGCTTAATTTATAGAATTATTTTCAATAGAGTGCACTTCATGAGGTGTGACAGCAATACCAGTTCTCAAGGTCAGCCACAAGAGGGAGGTATAACAACACATGGCAGGAACTGTCGTTGCTACTGTGTCAACAACACTAAGAGAGGACTCCTCTCACTCTGCTAAAGGATATTAGTTTGATACAAGCTTAACTGGACAAGCCTATAGTTCTCCACCAGATTGAGTTTACATACTTGCGTGGTCCTTTCGCATGAGAAGTGGACATACATCATAGGGTTTTTAAGAGCCTATCAAGTGGAACAATACTGGAAGCATAACAGTAGGTGGCTGTGGTATATCTGCAGTAAGGTGTTTTTCTGATGCAGACCATTTACAATCCTATCCATGGAGTACAGGTACCCAAAACAGTTGGCTCAGCCATTTGGCAGTGATTTCAAGCTGAAGTTCATAGCCAATTGTTACTCTCAATCAATGCATAAGTTGGAAATTATTGGATGGGTTATTGGATAAGTTGGATACATTATATTACATGTACACACTCTTGTTAATATGCGAATATACCCCTTCACCACTCACCGCTCTTTTATGCTATATGCTACTGAGTTATTGTATAGATTAAATTGTACAATCTGCTGAATTAACAGTGAATTGTAATGTAATCCATATGGGAGTTGCAAGCACCAGAGATGAAACAGGCTACAGTGTGAGTGGAATCGGAGAAGCCATGCTACAATATGTAGCCAAGTGCAGTAGGAGTGCTCTATGTGCTGTGATTTTCCTCCCCTCTCTCTCTGATGTCACTATGGGAAGACCCCATGCAGCGTTAACACAGGGAAAGGCACCGATCTCAGCACCATCGAGATGGTCTCCATATGATTTCAGTGTGTTGCTTTAAGCCCATCTGTCTGCCGTTAGGTGTTTGTGCTTCTTGGCTGCGGCTGCTCCCAGCAGGGGTGACACTCACCGTAGAACGGGAAGCTGCAAGCTCGGCTGCTGTTTTATGCATTCATTTATGAAACTGTCAAACAAAGACTTGTCTCCTCGCGGCTCTGCTCATACGTATTACCTTGGCTGAGCATGCATACACACACACATCCACGGTTTGGTGACCACACATTTTTTAATCGTGCACCTTGAGTTGAATTGCCAGAGGCAGAGATGGCAGAGCATTATTAACAAACCCAAACATTAATATATGAGGCCTAAAGCAGCAACTTATTTATTATTTTTCTAGTAAGACCAAAATTATTATTAGTGTTATAAGATACCACACAGACCACATAGGCGAGGCCTAGTCCATGCTGCATTTGGAGACTGGTGCTTGTGGACATGTTGTAAGACAGTCACATTTACACGCTTTCATTTTTTTCTCTCTCTCTCTCCTTTTCTCTCTCCCTTAGCCAGGGATTCCCCTTAGCATTGAGCCAACTGTTTGACAGTGTGAAAGAGGATGTTAAGGCTCCTCCTACTCCTTCTGTCGTTTTTTTCCCCCCACATTTTTTTTTTCTTTACTCTTCTTTTATCCCTCTTCCAGGGCCACTGGAGTTGGCTGTCTGCTCTCAGCATTTGGCAGTGCATTGTGGGAGTGTCACGCTGGGGCTTCCTGGTGTGAGTTTGCGTGCGGGGTGTGCTGTTGACGATGACTGGGACGGGCCAAGACAGCAGGGAAGAGAGGGGAGCAGGGCGGGAGAGAAAGAAAAGGCTTAGGGGCATTTGGCTTCTAAGGAGAGAGAGGGAAGAGAGGGAGGGAGCTGGAGCGTGTCATGAATGGGTAGGCTGAATCTAGAGAGGCCTCAGGTGTGAAGCAGTGCTCTCGAAAGCACTTTTCTCCAAGAAAAGGGAGGCCAGTGGAAGGGCTAAACAGTTTGGTGGAGAAGTGTGTGTGGGGCCAGGGGGGTGGGGAGTGGCAGCTGTGTGTGTGTTAGTAGTCCCTCCACTGTTTCAACAGCAACAAGCTTGCTTTCAGCTCACCTGCTGAGACTGAGCATTGGCCTATAGCCCAGTCCCAGCTACACCATGGAGTTAGCCCAGTATAAGGTTAGCTAACCAGGCCTGCACCTCACCATGGTATTGAGCTACCGACTCAGACGCTTTCTATCAAAACCTGTTCCCTCACAGTATTTTCATGCTCCTGAGGCTGTATCCACTGACATTCGCTTTAACGTTCTCTGGTATTTTTCGCCTGCTCTCATTTTTGACATTATGCTCTTTTGTTGGTATGCCAGAGTTGAGAGAGGAGTGTTGAAAACAAGAGGGTCAAGTTAACTTCCAGTAGGCTGTTTTTCCTCAGCTCTCAGTGCATCAGCGGATGCCTGAGTCCCTCTCTCTCTCTCTCTCTCTCTCTCTCTCTCTCTCTCTCCACTTATGGTCAGAGCAACAGGAGTGTCTGTCTGTCTGTGTGACCCTCCTATGACCCTGGAGGTCCAGTATCTCTGCTATGGAGCTGCTCTCTGGCTAAGATTTAAGGCTTCGGCAGAGTTACAGTAACCTCTGAATTAAAAAAAACCCCACAATGCTCTCAATTGAGCCTAAGTTTGTGAAATTGTTGTCCTGGACTTGCATGCCTTATTTTTCTGTTTCTTGGTTTTGTTTTTTTTCCTGCCGGAAGTGTGCCATAAGAAATGATGATCTTTGGGGCAGAACGATAGTGCAAACTTCAGTGAAGTTGTCTGGACTATGCTATTTCATTCTTGTCCATTACTTGAAATAGCTAGTGATGAGAGCTTCCTTTGAAACCCTGAAGCTTCTGTGCTTACTTATGGGTGCAAGCAAATGACCTGTTTGATGCAGCAAACCATACTGTATTTTCATTTTTTTCAAAGAGGAAAAGATATTTAGTTTTGAATGAGAGCAATTGGCCTTCACCAGCATTTGTTGCTTTCTTCTATTTTTGTCTTTACTTCCATAGTTTAGTATTGTCCCAGCCTTTTCTGGTGTCATTCTGTCTTTTATCAGTTCTCACAGTAGCTGTTCTACTCAGAAGCTCAGACAGGAAATAAAGCTCTTGACCTGTTAGCTGGTTCTATTTCAGGCTGAGTTGACATGAATCACAAATACTTTCTACTTATTTGTTGTTGAGGTAAACTACTGTTGGAGGAAGATTTCTATGTTCCCATATATCTTGGTTTTCTCTAGACTTGTGGCCTACTTTATAGCCATTTTTATCCATATAGTCTATTGTAGTGTTTTATCAAAGCTTTATGAAGGCTTAAATCTGATAATCTGTTAAAGTTGAATGTATATTTCTAAACACTAGCCTGGCTTTCTACTGTCTCTCCAGAGAGAAGACACAGTTCGGCCAGCAAGCCAACCTCCACCTCGCCCTTCCCTCTGCCGGGCCGAAACAGGAGCAGTGGCAGTGGGCTTGGGGCCGGGCCTGGGTTGGGCTCGGGGTCTGGGTCTGGAGTTTCGACTGGAGGGATCCTTGGCCGATCCTCCACCACTGGATCCAGCGTCTCCTCCTCATCCACCACCTCCTCCTCCAATTCCAAACCCCTTAAACCAGCCAAAGAGAAGCTGCCAAGCATTCAGCGAAGACCCCACTTCCCCCCCTTCAGGGTGCTGCAGCCAGACAAGATGTGAGTTTCACTGTACAAAATGTGTTAAATTGTTTTCAGCTATGCCAAAATACAGGGAGCAGCGCTGATCTATACCCAGTTTCATTATATTATGTTGAGCAATTCCTGATTGTGCCACAAACCACGCCTGGCTAAATTAATATTGTAATTACAATTATAATTAGTGTAATTACGATAAACAAAATATGATCGTAATTATGATCATATTGTAATTATGATAAACAAGCCTCAGTCAAGCTGAACTGTGCTAATGCATTGGCATTTTGAATTTTGAACTCTCTCCCTCTAATAGCTCTCGTTCACATCACCTCGCATGTCATTTTTGTTCCTGAGTCAGATCCTCTCCCTCTTAATCTTATTCCCTCATGTCTCGTCTTCAGAAGTCGACTTGTGTCTGAAGTTCCCCCACTCACCAACCTACCATTTAAATGAGCTACTTTCACTCACTAAGTCAGCGCCTTAAAGAACTAAAGTGCAAAGTGGGGTCCTTTTTATCAAAATCGTTTTTTCCACCCACTTAAAAGTGTGTTCAGGATCTGCCAGAGAAAAGGAATACATTTTGAAACCCGTTATTTTAAAATGATGGTTATACTCAAGTCTTTGATGAATGATGCGTCACATTAGATTAATGTATTCTCCTCTCGGCCCCATCCATATGTGCACATCTCTGTCTCTTGCCATAGTTTTCTGACTGGTTCATTCTTTTATGCATTGTAACACTCTGCCTCCTCCTCCTCCTCCTCCGTGCTACCCCCCTTTGTTTCTGTAACCTTCTCTTGCAGCCTCACCCCGGCCGTCAAGGTGGAGAAGATGCATTTGAAGGTGGACCCGTCGGCAAAGTTGGCGCAGGCCCCCTCTGCCCCTGCCGCCTCCTCGTCCTCGTCCTCCTCCACGTCCTCCTCTAGCACCACTGTGAGCTCCAACACTACCACGGTCACCGCCTCCTCCTCATCAGCCCTAAAGCCAGGCCTTAACTGTCCCTCCATACCAAAGCCTCCCTTACTGGCCCCTGGCCAGATTCCCAATGGCAAGGGCCACCTCTCGGTCCTCTCAGACAAGAAGCAGGACAGCAGCAGCAGTGCCAGTAGCAGACGCCACCTCTACAAGAGACTGTCAGGTCAGCTGGAGGGCGGGACGGGAGACTACTGCTGAGGGTCTTACAGTTTTGTGTTGTCAACAATTATTGTTGTCAAGTCTAATTTATTAATTCTGTTGCCATTATTACATCTGGTTTCACACACACACACACACACACACACAGCTAGCACTCCTAACCTAGAAAGTTACCAGTAACCAGTAAAAAATGGGCAGCTAGTGCCACTGCCCATCTTTACAATACCAAATACATCAGACAAAAGGGTCCACCAATAATAGTGGATTAATAAACATCCACCAAAAAGTAGAATAGTTTGTCACAATTTCCAGTCACATTAGGCATAGTAAATTGCAGTGTGTTTTAGAGCTGCAACGATTAATTGATTAGTTGTCAACTATTAAATTAATCGCCAACTATTTTGATAATCAATTAATCGGTTTGAGTAATTTTTTAAGAAAAATAAGTCAAAATTCTCTGATTCCAGCTTCTTAAATGTGAATATTTTCTTGGGCTTTGGGAAACACTGATTGACATTTTTCACCATTTTCTGACATTTTATAGACCAAACAACTAATTGATTAATCAAGAAAATAATCAACAGATTAATCGACAATGAAAATAATCGTTAGTTGCAGCCCTAGTGTGTTTTTAAATGATTCATTGTACAAATTATTAAGTTATGCTTGCAATGGTAAGGTAACAGGGTTTGCTTGTCTGAAGCTCATATTTTACTTGTCTGCTGAACTCCAAGTTGTGGTAACAGGGCAACGGATTTGTCAGTGTCTGTGAATCACATAGTTTCTCTCTCTCTCTTCCTCCTCTCCTATGCCTTCAGAACGTGAGTTCAATCCAGATATCCACTGTGGCGTTGTGGATATGACAGCTCGAAAACCATGCACAAGATCCCTAACATGCAAGGTACCCAGTCTCTTTCTGCATTATCAGTTGGGGCTTTTATTATCTCATTTGAGTTTGTTAATACTCAAACTCACCCATTTATGGAGATTTGTATCTATATATTCATATACATATCTGAATAAAGTCAGGAAACCAAGCAGACAAACTATGCAAACACCTAATTTTGACCTTTCCCCTGTGGCACCAGACACATTCCTTAAGCCAGCGGAGGGCGGTGCCAGGGCGGAGGAAGCGCTTTGACACATTGCTGGCAGAGCACAAGAGCAGAGCCAGGGAGCGGGAGAGGGAACTCCACCCACCCCATTCCCAGCAGACCCCCCCTCTCAGGGACCCCCACCCCTCCTCCCGCCTTGCCGCTGCCCATGACCCCCACCAGGTGGCCCACGGAAACGGCCCCGCCCCAGATGCCACTAAGCCTTTGCCGCTTGGCAAGCCCAAACTTCACAACTCTGGTCTTCCACGGTAAGTGTTTCTTGAGGCCCACTCTTGTATTCCCTTTATTCTTTATGGACAATAGCCTGGCCTATAGAAGCTAGCCTCTTGTTCCCAGTAGAAGTGGGGCAGATATGAGATTTGGCCCCATTATAGAACATGATCCTTAATGCAGGGGGCCATCAGAATTTGATCGCTGGACATTTTTGCAATGAATAATTCTCCCAGGGCAGCATTACCTTGCATATAGACTGTCTATGATAGGTTAGGTGTTCACTTGGGCTGAGCAGTGTAAGAGACAAGGCCTTAATCACTAAGAAATGATCACTAAAAAGTCCAGAATTCCTAATGTGGCGATTTACAAAAAACACACAGATCATTTATTCAGCACATTTTCTTTGGTTCTTTCTGCAAAAATGAATGTTTGGTGGTTTCATTAAGGTGAAAATTTCTTGACACCCTTTCTCCTTCCATCAGACTAAACAGCAGTCACGGAGGTGGGGGTACCCCCGGAGACCCCGCAGTAGTCCACGAGTCACCACACCATCCCCCAACTGCCCCCGATGGCTTTTCGCGACCCTCCAGTGATGAGGGAGAGAACGAGGAGCGGGAGGAGAACGCCGACAAACTGGACTGTCACTATTCAGGTTACCACCCTCGACCGGCAGCTGTAAGTCCACTCTACCATCACTGGTCATTCTGATGTATGGTGATATTGATACCTGAGCACAGGAAGAGACAATCTGATCAGTTAGCAGATGTTTAATGATGCATCATTGGAGAGGAACATGAACAAAGTCAGTGATGTTAGTCTCTTCCTGTACTGAGAGACACCTGTGATCCATATAGTGGTCAGTTACATAGATGACAGACAGTACAGACACACCCTGAAACTAGGTCAACTTTGGTCAACTAACATGACCACAGTGTACCGTATACAATTCCTCAGTTCTTCAACTTTCCTTTTTGTCATATTGACTGTAAGATTTACCTTAGTGTGTCACTTTGATGGAGTTGAACCCACCATCTTTAGGGCCGATTTCTTCACATGTACAGTATATTGAGCCAAAAGCAATTTCATCAGTGAATGATTCATCCCCTTGGCCAATGACACATGAATCCTCAGCCTACACACACAGTAGTCAAGTGTTTGACGTAGGCTAATCCCCAAACCTTGAAGAGATGCTTTATTCATTTGTCAACTAGTGTCAAATAATGTACCATGGTGAATAAACACCATGGTACATTATTTGAGAAATGGTACTATACAAGACTTCTGGGTTAACCAGTGCTCCATTTTTTCATGTAAAATTTCATCTTGCAAGAATTTCCCATTCAAAAACATCCTTGTTTTGTTTACATTTTACAGAAAATCATGCTCTAGATAGAAGTTGTTTCAGTAAAACACGGCCAACAGCAAATATGTTTTGTAGTTTGGTCCTCCTCAAAAGAACTATCAATTAGGGCTGAACGATTTTGAAAAAATATCTAATTTTAAATCTAATATTTTGACTGATATTGCAATTGCGATATGATTTGCGATATTAGAGGGAATGATAATTTTTACATCATTATTCTCATTTTCATTGAAAAACGTTTATGATTACGATTATGGTGTGATTTTTGCGGGGATCTGTACCAAACAAAGATGTTTTCTTAAGTCTGTAGAATATGATGTGCAGGCCAGGACATCTCTGCAGCACGACAATATTTAATTTAAAATGGTATTTTGACACATATTTCGCCTTTAACAAATATTGCGCCTCCTGCGATTTGAAAATTGCAGGAGGCCATATTGCGATTTCGATAAAATTTCGATTAATTGTTCAGCCCTACTATCAATAGCTATTTGATAGATTTTTTCTTAATTCATTTTTTGTGAAGGTATCGTTTAAGAATCAAAGCTGTGAGAAATGGGCTGGTATCGTGCCAAAGTCAAAATTTTGGTATTGTGATAACACTGTTGTCAACACAAGCTTTGTGGATTCTATTCTCAAACCAGTCACTGGGCCACTCGCCACTTGATCAGGGTGGCATTTTGCACATGTAATGCTTGCTGTAAATATTCTCTCATGCTATGAATAACCTGGATCAAAGTTCTGATGTCCAACTCATAAATTGGCTGATCCAGTCAGGATGCCAGACACCAATTAGACTGCCACATCAGAGGAAAGCTTGGCCTGACCCCCCAAATTATGTTGCGTTTTGAAAAAAGTAGGCGTAGCTAACACGCAGTTCAGTGGTTGCATCCCAAGCAAGCATGTTGCTTGGCTTTATAAGCTCTAACTCACTCCCTCTCTATTTCCAGTACTGTACCTTTGGAAGTCGACTGTTTGGGAGAGGCTGCTACTCATTTGACCGGCGTTGGGACCGAGTGCGATGTGCGCTAACCGCCATGATGGACAAGCATGTCAACTCTCAGATGTGGAAGTAAGTCTCTCCAGCTCACTCGCCAAGATTCTTTGCATGTGTAGTTTGATATTGGCATGAGTAAGATATATACATAACTGGAATGCATCTATAAATATACCAGTTGCAGTGGATGTAGGTTACATGGTGCCTACACAAAGGAACATTACCATTGAGAGAACCCTGCCTTTTAAATATGATTTTTATGGTCAACACTTTTGGCTTGTTAAACAGTCATGCATGATTCTAATTAATGATATTCCTCCTTGTAGGAAAATCCCTTTGGCCTTGGAGAACTCCTCCTCTGTTGCACCTGCCCATAGGACAAGCACAAACTCCCACGGTAGCACTCCCGCCTCGGGCTTCCTGGGCCCCCCTGCCACCTTGTCCCAGCCTCCATACAGCCAATCCTATGAGGGCAAGTCAGTGCTCTCCTATGGGACCACCTTAAATGCCCGCAGCTCTCCACAGGGCGGGGCTGAGCACCCGGCCTATGGCACCACGCAGGCCCGACAAGTGTCTTCGTCGCCGCAGATGCCTTCAGCCCACTCCTCCTCTTCTTCCTCAGCTCCCTCCCTAGCCTCAGGCCGGGCGCTCAAGTCCCGTTCCTCCAGCAGCAGCACTACCAAGTCGTCATCGTCGTCCTTCAGGCCCAAGGACATCTCCTCTGGCTCCTCCACACCTATCATCCCCAACTCAACCAGTGGGGGCAGCAGTGGGGCCAACAACAACAGTAGCAGCACTAGTTTCAGCTCGGGGAAGAAGAGGAAGAACAGTTCTATCCTCTCTTCATCCCATGGCTCCTCTGAATCCTCTTCTAATGCCAATTACTCTTCCTCCTCTTCCTCTTTCAAGAAGAACTGTGCAAACGTCGGCAGCTCAGGGAGCACCTACCACCACAGCTCGCTAGGCCCTTCCTCCTCATCATCATCATCATTGTCCTCCTCCCACAGCGGGGTCCACAGCGTGGGGCTGAACTGTGGCCCTAGCGTACGGACCAACTCCCTCAGCCTGAAGGCTGAGCCTTCCGGAGGGTCGGCAGGCGGCTCCTCGGGGCCCCCGGCGCGAGGCCCTCCCTCGGGCAGCCCCGCAGAGTCCATCAAACGCATGAGTGTGGTGATGAACAGCAGCGACTCTACCCTCTCCCTGGGGCCCTTTGTCCACCACCAGTCTTCATCTGACCACCATGCCAGCTTCAGCCACCACTCCTCTGACGGGCGCCTGGAGGGCAAGAAGCGCAAAAGCTCCCCTGCCTCCAGCGGTATTAACAGCGGAGGTGGAGGAGGAGGGCTGGGAGGAGGAGGGGGACCAGGACCAGGCAGGCCCAAGGTGGCCAAGTCACCCGCCATCAACAACATCCATGGGAAGCACGGGCGCAGCATTCCAGGGACCCCAGGGCTACCCAACAACTCCCATTTACATCAGGTGGGTTTTGTCTTCCATGTAAATACGCATCAAGACACATTCATGAACACAATCATCATGTCAGTTAGAGAACACAGTAACCAATATTAGATATAGCTGCCACTGAAGAATGTCTTTGGTGTTTGCATGATGTACAGTTGAGGCCATATATTTAAATACACCTAGGCTAAAGACATTCAAACTCAATTTTTCACAACTCCACATATTTCATGTTACCATACATTTCTTGTGTTAAGTCAATAGGGTGTCTACTTTATTTCCATAAGAGATCATTTCAAAATAATAGCCAAGAAAGATATTTATTTCAGCTTTTATATACTAGAACAGATTTTCAGTGGGTCAAAAGTTTAAATACACCAAGTTGACTGTCTCTTTAAACTGTATGGAAGATTCCAGAAATTGATGGAATTACTTTTGGAAGCTTGTGATATGCCAATTGTCATAATTAGGAGCTAATTGGGAATGCACCTGTGTTGTAATGGGGAGTGCACCTTTATTTAAGGGCCTACCCTCAGAGTCAGTGCCTCTTTGCACTTGATACCATGGGAAAATCCAAGCAACTTAGCCAAGACCTCAGAAAAAGAATTGTGGCGCTCCACAAGTCTGGTTCCTCCTTAGGGGCGATTTCCAAGCGACTGAAGGTCCCACGAGCGTCTGTGCAAAACATTGTACGCAGGTATAAAAATCTTGGAACCACACAGACACTGAATCGTTCAGGAAGAAGGAGAAAATTATCCCCTAGGGCTGAACGAACCTTGGCCCGAAAGGTTCAACTGAACCCCAAGACAACAACAAAGGAGCTGGTGAAGGAGTTGGAGGCACAGGGTACCAATGTGTCTAAATCCACTATTAAGAGAGCCCTACATCGCCAAGGCCTGAAAGGCTGTCGTGCACGGAGGAAGCCCCTACTCCAAGACCGGCATAAAAAAGCGAGAATGAAGTTTGCAGATGATCACCAGGACAAAGACATAGCCTTTTGGAAGAGGGTTCTCTGGTCAGATGAGACAAAAATTGAACTGTTTGGCCACAATGATCAGCGCTATGTGTGGAGGAAAAAGGGTGAAGCTTTCCATCCAAATAATACCATCCCAACTGTGAAGCACGGGGGTGGCAACATTATGTTGTGGGGTTGTTTTGCTAGAAATGGGACTGGTGCACTCCAGAAAATAGATGGCATCATGAGGAAGGAGGATTATCTGCAAATACTGAAGCAACATCTCAAGACATCAGCTAAAAATTTGAAGCTTGGTCGTAATTGGGTCTTCCAGCAAGACAACGATCCTAAGCATACTGCCAAAGTTGTGACAAAATGGATCACAGACAACAAAGTAAAAGTATTGGAGTGGCCATCACAAAGCCCTGACCTGAATCCAATCGAGAATTTGTGGACTGAACTGAAAAGGCGTGTCCGAGTAAGGAGGCCCACAAACCTGACCGAGTTACACCAATTCTGTCAGGAGGAATGGGCCAAAATTCCGGCAAAGTATTGTGAGAAGCTTGTGGAAGGCTACCCTAAGCGTCTGATTCAAGTGAAACAATTAAAAGGCAACATCACCAAATACTAACAGAGTGTATTTAAACTTTTGACCCACTGAAAATCTGTTCTAGTATATAAAAGCTGAAATAAATATCTTTCTTGGCTATTATTTTGAAATGATTTCTTATGGAAATAAAGTAGACACCCTATTGACTTAACACAAGAAATGTATGGTAACATGAAATATGTGGAGTTGTGAAAAATTGAGTTTGAATGTCTTTAGCCTAGGTGTATTTAAATATATGGCCTCAACTGTATCTCTGCAATATATCCCTCAAATTTAGTTCTCAAAATCTGTGCTAAAATGTAGCATTACTTAAAAAGAAAATCCATCCTGACGATGTCAATATATCTGCAATACACATTTATAAACATTTTGCAAACGAAACATTAACAACACCTTACTAATAGAGTTGTTCCCTCTTTTTTGCAATCCATGTCTCAGTTCTCTGAAGGCATAAAAGTCCTTCTTTAGTCTGTCTCCTCTTCATCTGCATTTCTACCATTGATTGAAGTGGATATAAAAGATGAAATTGATAAGGGATCACACAGCTTTCACATGGATTCATCTTGTCAATTAATTTCATGGAAGGAGCAAGTGGACCTAATGCTGTATATAGTTAGAGCTTCACTTTTTTTTTTTTTTTTTAGCCCTAAAGCAGTCAGGCATACTAGCACATTAACACCTTTTGTGCAAGTTGTGATTTTTTTATTCCTCACTACTCCCTATTATTGGTGGAAATCTCTCTTGATTTATGTGTTGAAGTAATAAAATAACAAAGCTAACTCTCGGTATTGATTAAAAATGTCAAATGTGAAGAAATATAAAATGGTGAATGTCACCCATTGCCACTCCTTATGCTTGATTAGAATTAAATAGAATTTGAGAGAGGTTAATATTAAACGACAGAACTATATTGACAGATTACACCCGTTTTGACATTGATTTCCTCTTCCCCAGCCAAAGGCCCGTCCCTGACAGCGGTGTCCGGTTTCTGTGTATGGAACCGGCAGGCGGACGGGGAAGAGGAGGGGGCAGCCCGCATACTGCTCCAGACTGCACGAGGCCTTCTAAAATCAAACCCGCATTACTCTCAGCTTCCCACAATCCTCAGGGTGGAGATGATCTGGACAGCCCAGTGACGTCAACGTTGTCATGGCCCTTAAACTATTTTTCCCAAAGCCATGTGTATGTGTGGGGCAGGCTGGGGCACCATTTGGGGAAATGGCAGGCGTGGAGCGTCAGGGGTCTAATGGAGTAAGCCAGCGATCCCCCAAGTAAGTGTTGTCCCAGTGTTCTGAGAGGTCTTCCTGTCTGGTCGGGAGGAGGAGGAGGAACAGCAGCAGCAGCCATGGCTCTTTTGGCCTGTGGTTCAAAGTTCATAGGGTTCAGGTTAAGGGCTGGCGCAAGCGCTGCCGCAACAAGCCGTCATGACGCTGAACAACTGGGGAGACAAGCCGATCTCTTCCGTGTGTGCGCGTGTGTGAATGTGTGTGCATGTGTGACTATTTTTCTCGTCAGATTCTGCTGGACTACTGGAATTTCCAATTTATTTACACCCCCAGCGCCTGATCTCAGAAGCCTTGGAAGGAGAGAGCAGGAGAAGGAGCAAACTGTTAGTTGCAACACCTTAAACAACAAAATCACCCTGTTGTTTCACTTTTCATTAGTTCGACTTCTCTTTTTAGTGACACGTTAAGTAACCTCAGGTTACATGCAGTAGCCCCAGATGAGCCGGTAGGGACGGATCTAGTCAATTCTTTGTTACCCAAAATAATTATGCAAATGTTACCTTTTTATGTTTTCTTACAAGCTTTTTACACTGAACTACAAAGAGTCTTTGTAGATGTGGCGAAGACAGTCAATTGTGCTTGCAAATGTGAAAAGGACGCCTGATGTGACCATTCAATTGAATCTTTTGTCAGAGAGATAGCTTGGTCTTGAGGACACCTGTTTATTTCCTGGATCTTTTCATTGTGCAAAAGGATAGCCACAGTAGACCTACTCCCAACTGTGAACAGCACTAAATAACTATTTGCACCACAGGCAGTGCTTAGTAGCCCACAAAGCTAGCCAAAGGCCGCTATTAGCTTGGTCAACCCTTGTGTTTTTTTTAACTAAAGGGTGGGCAGTCTTGTCCATGAAGCGGTGATTGTGCACTGCCTTTGTGTGGATATGAAAGAACTGAATCTGTGCAAACAATATCGTTATTGCTCCAGCTTGTTCTCTGATACTCTTGGGGGAATTATTTGCCATCTTGTTTATATCCATTCAGCTGTTTGAAATCCACACAGGTGTTTGTGAGCAGATGTTTTTGGATTGCATTTTTTTTACACAGGGAATCAGGTATGGTACGTCTTAATTGGAGCAAATATATGCACCCCACCTGTCTTCTGTGGGCAAGATTGTCCATCCCAGTTGTAACCACTACCCCAGCTTTGGCTGTTAATGTTTCAATGTCTCACCATAACACTGTCGGTGTGTAGTGAGAAAAGATGTGTCACAATAGAATGGATAGCCAGACATTGTATTTCTATTCCTTTGTCAAAATGGAGTCTTAAATTGGGCAATACTTCCCCATCTCATTGAGATGTTTGCTATATTTTGGGTGTTAGTGGGTTTTTTAGTGCGAGATTCATGGAGATGGCTTCACAGGAAATGTTAAAACTCTTGGTAACACCTGTTGATTTGTTGAACCTCCACTGATGTCAGATAGTGTGGGGAGTAGAGGAGACAATTTTCTTTTGTATCTTACTTTAGCTTTCT
Source organism: Centroberyx affinis (assembly GCF_046629955.1). Classification (NCBI taxonomy): domain Eukaryota; kingdom Metazoa; phylum Chordata; class Actinopteri; order Beryciformes; family Berycidae; genus Centroberyx; species Centroberyx affinis. The sequence goes on from NW_027281106.1 coordinate 83,157, forward strand.
TCTTGTAGCTTATGTATCAAACAAGTATTGAAGTATCCCTATTTGAGAATACATATTTTGTTAACAAATTGTACATAGTGAAATATGTATTTTTGCACAGGCATTTTTCGTACACACGGATTTTTGGTACAATTGAAAAGTCCTTATTATTTATTTAGTAAACAAGATGACAAGTCAAAGAACTTGATTATTTGAAGTGGTTCACTGCCAAGTCTATATAATGCAATACGCCTAAATGTAGAAGCTGAAGCATCTCATGAATCATGTACTGGGATCCTTTAAGGAAAAAAAGGTGAAGTGTTGCCACTGTAGCATGTGTCTGTATGACAGAGGATACCTTTATTCACTTTTCAAGGTCTCGATCACATGTGCTTTTACAATACATTTTACGTTGCCTATGAACCAACACAACAAAAAATGTTTCTATGTGACCCAATTAGCCTGTGATTCTGAAATGTCCTGCAGGCTTGAAGCTGTGCCCGTTGTCTAACCAATTTCCATGGACTCTTCAGTCACACACTTTGTAGATGGAATACCTTAAACACATTTTCATGATTGAAACACTTACTTCCTTTTATAAGGCTGAAGGGACTTAAGCAATCATTAGTGCAAGGAAGAGGAACACTTCAAACAGTCCAACTGCTTGCATCATTGTTGCCAAACAAGTAATTTGAATCACAGCTTTTAAGGAAATAGTTTGCAGCTTTTTAAAGAAATAATGAATTAAGAAAGTGCCTGAATTTGTTTCACCCTGACTGTTTGAGGACAGTATTTTTTGGGTTAAGTTTTACCTTACTTGAATGTTGAAAGTGTTTAGGAGCTTGCTTTTAAAATCTGCCTATGAACCCTAAATGTGGTAAAACCCGAGAGCTTGTCAGCTGCCCGGTATGAAACACTTAGTGTTTTGCGTTTTTTGGATTTATCAAAGTTTTCCAGACAAGACGTCAAAAGATTTTCTGTAAGCCTGAGTGTGCGGCTTAAGCCCCTCTGGTTTACTGGGATTTGTTTGTAAAACGTTCAATCAAGTGTTTTGTTTACCCTCAAACTCCACTGACATCTTTGACATTGTCTCCAGTAGATGGAAACATTGCAAGGATGTGTTTATTAGTATCATTGAGCACCATAGACTTGGAATGTGAAAGTGAGAATACAGCTTGCTTCTGGGAGGAAAAAAAATCCACCATTCATACTATGTAAAAGCGTGTATAGATGATTTTTTTGTATACATTATCAAAATCATTTTGATCAGCTGGACTTATGTATTGGCTGCTATGTAATTCATGAACAAAACATGATAGGTTAGAATTAATATTTAAAGAAAAAAAGATTGTATAGTCTATTTGTTTTGTAACAAGTTTCTGTAAATAAAATAATTTATACTGCTATTTATATGAAATGATGTCTCTGCCTCTTTTCTGAAAACAAAAACTGGTCTCAACAAATCCAAATCCAATCAACAGTCAAAGAAAACTTTTTTTTTATTATATACACAATATAAGGGTCACTTTGTCAGACAAACTATTGGTTTGGATATTGGGTACAACAAGAAAAGTAATGCAGGTCTGATCAGACAGAAAATATGGCCTCCAGTGGCTACATGTTGATAACTCGTGATAACTTCTGCACTCTGTTCAGCAGCAGGTCGCCCTTCTTGATGGTCTCCTGGTACTGCCAGTTCTTGCTATCAGGTCTGGGGGAAAGAACAGCAACAGCTTTAGAGTTCTGCTTCTGTTGATAGAGGTGTTTCCTGAGAGTACTGAGCTTTGATGGTTATCTAGAATAGTGACTTTACCTATTGGTTTCCACTATCTCGTTTACTTTGTCAATTTTACAATGGAGCCGACCAGCGGCTATGAATCGGGAGAGCTCCCTGAGGAAAGAGAGGAAAATCAGTTCAGTTAGTCCAAAACGGTAGTGGTGACATGGCACTTTTCTAAAACCTTCAGCTGAGCACATGGAAAGAAAAGCAAAGAATATCCAGACACTTAATGTTGCTCCGAGGAAGCTTTGATTGTACAATGAATCACTGCTTGACAAAGACCCACTTTGGGATGAAACGTGCGGGTTTTGTGCTTCCAGGGAGCAAGATTGAGCACATGGGGTATTCCTGATTTTTACCCTGCACCTGAAATGCTGCTATAACATCAGTTATTTCGGAACTGGAGAGTAAGAGTGCTATTTATGCGCAAATTTTCCTTACAAAGACGGCAAGAATTGTCTACCGACATGCTAACTACATAGTTTGTTGTTTTTCCTCTTCGGCGCTGTCCTACTACATCATATGGTTCGTTGATCTGATTGGTTGAAGTTAGCTTGATGATAGACAGATGGTTCATCCAATCACCTGCCAAGTATTTTTTGAAAGTGTCTGCCCTTTTCCAAACAGTTTTCAAGGACGACTGGCACGTCAGGTCACCTACCCACCCCCTGAGGCTTGAGAAATACTCATCCTGATACAAGGGTTCCCCCTAAACAATGCTGATCCACCTTGCCATCTTACAATTTATCACTTGAGATCATTTGATAGAATTAACTGCTCTCCAGCACCACCCTGTCACCCTGAGAAGAATGCTACTGAGAACGACAGCTACGATTTCTCTGGCACAAAGATGACTTAGGCTCCACTAGTGTACAAGATGCTTTTGACAAACTCAGGTCAGGCCTATGCTGTTCTGTAGGATGTGGCAGGTGAGCGCGAGGTGCTGGGACTCACTGGTCGATGAACTCGGTGCTGACGCCAAAGGCCTCGGCCATGTAGCCCAGGGTGAGGGAGCGGTAAGACTCCAGCAGCTGGCTGTAGGCCTGGATCCTCATCTCCCTCACGTAGTAGCGGTAGTGCGGGGCAAACAGCCAGTCCTTCTTCATCTCCTGCTCCACCATGGCTATGGCACAAGGGGAGGAAAGATACATGATTACTGAAAATGAATCATGTGGGAAAAACACGCTAGTGGGGAGCACACTTCACGGTCATTCGTAGATTCTCATCCAGACCACATAGTTTTAGGTCTATTGTCTGGGAACCAAATGTATTTGTTTTTACTTGTTGCTGTTAACCACCTCACTGTACATACATACTGGGCTATCTTTGCTACCAGCAGACTGGTAAGAGCTGTATGCCTTTATAATATTAACAAGCATATAGAGACTGTCAGCAATCTCATATGCTCTTACAGCCTACACTACTACATTATGATTTACAGTGTACACATTTTTTTTTTTGAGGCCAGTGAAAGAAAAGGCTTGCTCACCCAGAGACTGGAAGAAGACGGAGTAGCGGCACTCATAGAGGGAGAAGAGATACTGGCGAACGGAAGGCAGACTGTGGAGCACCTCCAGGATCTCCGCTCCCTTTATCACCTGGGAGGAATGCCCAAAGGGGACACATTAAAACAACAGTCATACTGCAGAGATGTGCGTCTGAAAATGTGTAATGCTAGCACCATAATCTGTACAAATGTATGCCAGGAATCCAGTGTAAATAAGTTAGTAGAGGGCACGTATACGACATGGATGTAAAAGTAAATTACTGTCGTCCAAAAACAGAAGTGACCCCACAATGAAAAGGTCAGTCAAACACAAACAGAACTCCGGACACTCCGTCTCCTTGCCTACCTTTTCGCGGAGGTCAGGCCTCTTGAGGGCAATCATACAGACGTAGACTGTGTAGGTGACGAAGGTCTTGTAGTCCATCAGCTCGTAGGAGGTGAAGGTGGAAACGGTGTCGAGGAAGAGCTCGGCAGCCTGCTTGAAGTCCCTGATGGCCACGCAGTACAGGCCCTGGTAGACCTTCAGACGATTCCTCCTGTCCCAGTCTCCCCCCTCCTCGATAAGGCTGTGGACAAACGCACACACAGGGGGAGGAGTGCTTAAGAGTGCTGAGGCTGTCAGTGGAATCATGTTCTTAGATGAGGAGCAGACAGCATATAATAGATGACAACTTATGTACACCGCATTGTTTATGTTATGATAATACAACTGAAATATAACAAAAAACTATGTGAAAGAAAATCAGACTCCAGAAATCTACCTCTTGGCTTTCTCAGAGTTGCGTGTGATGAGGTCGCTGTCCATGTAGAAAAGGCCGATCCTCAGCAGGTAGAAGACGATATCTAGTCTGTGACCCAGAGCCACCGTCTTGTCATAGGTCTTCCTGAATGCTGTCAGGGCTCCCTCCTGTGGAAGCATGAGGCAAAGACACACATGTCAGTCAGGCTAGGCTATTTGTGTGGTCAACTGTGACTATTTCATGTAATTACATTTCCACCGGTAAACAAACGCAGAAGACGTAGAAGCTAGATACAACCTGCTATGATCCACAGCCTTTTACTTCTCTACTATTTCAGAAGGAAATTGTCAACCACTTCTGCTATCATTTCCTATCAAGTTACGAGGGATTTATAGCTTCAGCATACCAGACTGCTGTTTGCCTAAATAAAAGCTCCACTCAACCACAGGGGGACTTGACCAATAATCAAAACTGGAGACCATGACAATTTGTAATGACAGGCATGCTGAGGGTGTAATTTTTAATGCCGAAATTAGTTCTCTCATAGATCTAGTTGGGATAAATCAAAGGAATATTTATCAAAAAGCAAATATCAGTGATGGATAATTGACTCGACAGATCTCCTTAGCCCTTCAAAGTGCACATGGTTGAGTGTTTTTGATATTTTCAGTTGGCTCAAATAGCAACATTGCACAAAAGTAGAGTTCACTGCTGCAAATTGCCCCAAGGTGTATGAATTTATTAACATCTAGTGGGAGCAACTTGCAGTGTGTAGACTCTGCTTTTGTTCTATGTTTTGTATTCTGTCCAGGACCTGATCAAGATAGGGATGTGCCTTGCTCAATTACAAATTGCAGCATTTAGTTGAGGAGACTCCTGACCAGGGACTATAACCATACATACTGTGTTCACCGATCAGCAAAGGAAACAAAAGTTCTTATCTGGGGGCAACAGTTACTTTTACAGCAGAATAGGACCTCTAAATGATAGCTGCCTACCTGCCAAAGAGGCTTAGAGTAGAGAAACTTACTAGCCACATCAAAAACCTACTAGTAACAAAATAACAATATCATATCAGCTGTGTGTGCTGAGGAGGTCAATCACACCTTATCCCCAATCCTGATGAGATATTCAGCTTTGGCCATCATGGCATCTCGTATCTCGCTCTCTCCCAGGTTCTTCTCTGCATCTTCCAGGACATCGACCAGGCGCTTCAGCTCCTCCTCGTTGGCCTTCTTCATTTTACTCAGCAGGTCACTGTCCAGCTGCCACTTCAGGTCCTTACACAGGCCCTCATAGTATGGTGCCATGTCTGGAACAGAAGACCACACATCATCATTTGACTTGTTAGAGTATGTCAAGCCTAAAATCAAATCAAGCCGGGGCGAGCAACTTTTATATCTGTGATTAATGATGCAGACGAGTAGTTTCAAACCATTTTAAGGCAAATTAAAGAACATTACCTGAGGCTCAGAATAAGTCTGCAAACTTGACAACATGAAGCATTTAGCTGATGCTAACCAAATCGCTAATCACCCAACTGACGTTTGCTTGTTGGCTAGCTGACGTTTGCTAATTAGCTGTGTTTAGAAGTGAGCTAGTTTTTCAGCTTTTACCAACAATAACGAGACATTTACACGTCGAGCATGACAACTACATTCAACTTAGTCTGCACTAATATCAGCCTTGTGCATGTGTTGACCAGACTGAAATGCAGGAGTGCAGTGGCATGCTAACTCACTGTTAGCTTTGATTGCGTCCATGAGCTCGGTCTTCACTTTAGCATCCTGTCGGTGGCCGTCCATCGTGAGCAGAAATTTCAGCTGTGCTATCCTAAGATCGGGGTTCTTAGGCAGACCCTCTTCTTCCAGATTCTCCAGCGGCATTTTGGCCAAATATAAAAGCAAAGTAAGGACTAAACGAAAGAAGAGTTTCTTTGTCTAGACAGAAATCAGCTCTCTCTTCCACCAGTTAGCCAACGATGACTACGGAAAACACTGCACTGTTGCTTCCGGCGGAGTATTAGTCAACGAGGCGAGAAAAAAGCGGGACCGGGACAATTTACTGACTCATTCACTGTTTACCGCCCTCGCCTGGACACAAGTATGGATGGCCAAGGCCAACAAACACCAAATGAAACCAAAATCAATTATATTTTCAGAAATGCATTAATTCATGTTGGGTTTTCTTTTCTTTGTATAACTCATCAGTTTCATGCTACTTATGACATTTTGAAAATATATGCCAATCAAGAAAAAGGTGGGTAAACTCTGCAAATAAAAAGCTGATTAAAGTGAGTTTATGGGGGTTTGCCCTCCACTACACCCCTGCATTAACCTGATAGATCATTAAATCAAGCCTGACCAGACACATTGTCTTGCACAGTATCAGTCCAATCCACAGGAGAGAGGAGTGACTGAGTTACTGCCCCTGACAGTAACTCACACATGGTGGGCTGCTGGTTAATTTTCTTCTAGTCACATATGTAAAAAATTAATTGTAGCCCAAAATACCTAACAGAGTCCAAAAAGGCTGGAGACATGTAAGCTCCCACAGTCAGTGGCACATGGATCTCCCAATAAAGACGACATGGAAACTTTGCTGAAGCAGCTGGTAGGCTTTTACTGAATTCTATTGAATTTATTTTATAGAAGTCACATAACATTCAAGATAGCTTCACACAACATTTTAATCAGTAAGAAGAACAGGTGAAGCATGAACCCTTGAGAGTTTATATCACAAAGTTTTGTTTTGTTTTTTGCTGTATGTAATGTAGTGCTTTAGCCCTATCAATGTTTTCCAAGCAGGGAAAGTGGTTAAGAAAAATGTATAACAGTATGTTTTTTTAGAATAATTCTTGTGACCATAGTGACTCAGCTAAAAATGACTGCAGGTTTCAGTTTTACAGCTGAAGTCATATACCAAAAGAAAAGAAAATATTGGCATTGCTTCTTCTGGTGATACTGAACATAACATAATACATAAATAGTCCTGTTGTAAACATTTCTCAATCCTATTTCTACTGTAAACTCTTTCCGCTTTGCACCTCAGACCAGTGGCAATGCACTACTTTTCATCTTCGTTTTGGGAATTGGAGGATCCTTTCAAAATGGCTTCCATGTCACTGGCATCAGTTCCCCCTCACCGGTGAGACACACCATTGGTTATGTGCAACCTGCTTCCTCCTGTTCACCAGCCTGTTGTTCAGAGTGATAGAGAATATTCCTGATACAGATGCCAGATGTAACACCTTTCCCAAGACTCATTAAAACACTTCAGGTAGTTTTATCTCTGTATAGCTCAGCCCTTCAAGCATTAAGAGACATCTGCTAGACAAGCTCTGTCTGTCTGAGGTTTGGAGCTTTTTAACCTGATCAAAGTTTTGTAGAAGGCCTACGAGACTAGGAAGCATCTCGTCTCTCACAGCTACTGTATGAACCAGGATTGGGGTCAATTCATGAATGAACTCATCAATTCCAATTCAACTGAAGAATTGGAACTGGCATTGGAATTTGAAAAAGCCTACAGGAAACAGAATTGGAATTTAATTGGAATTTCAAGAAGTTCAATTGAATTCAATGAAATTCTGTGAAATTCCATATTTTCATAATTCATAATGTTTGATTCATAATGTTTAGCAAATCAAGACAACCTCTCTTAGAAGTGGAATTTCATGGAAGTTTCCTGTCATTCCAATTCAATTCCAATTCTGTTTCCTTGGAGCTGTGTCCAATTCTAATTTCAATTCCAATTCCAATTCCAATTCCAGCTCTATGAATTGAATTGGAATTTACCATGCATTCTCAATTGAATTCATGAATGGCCCCAACCCTGCACAGCTATGACAGTGTCTGCATCACTGTGAACAGTCCGAGCATCTTGTTTCATTCCTCTGTCACTCAGAGTGAGTGAAGTTTAGGGTACAGACTGTTCTTCCTTAAATCTTTCCCTGGGTTTTTGCACTGCAGTACATACAGCACTTCATCAACAGCAGCTGGTATGAGAGATATGAAGAGCCTCCACCTCCGCAGACAGTCACTCTCATCTGGTCTGCTATCATCTCTCTGTACGCCGCTGGGGGACTCTGTGGGGCTCTCTGTGTCAAATTTATGGCCGGTACGCTCGGACGGTGAGTAAGAGACACTTTATACAGAAGTATAGTCCTGTGGCAATCCGTGAAAGACGTTGATTGATTGTCACCCGTTCCTTCCCTAGAAAGAGAGCGATGATCGGCAACAACTTTATCAGCATCACTGCAGCAGTGATCATGCTGACAAGTAAAAGTGCCAACTCTTTTGAAATGATCATTCTGGCACGGTTTCTGTTTGGCGTTGCAGCAGGTAAGGCAGCAGCACATATTCAGTGACAGGCATAACACTCTGCACATGAAACATCACTTTACCTGACTTGTACAGAATAAGCTGTGAAACAATGAGTCATGTGTTTGAAAGTGGTCAGCATTGAAACCTGAGCTGTGAACTGCAGGTTTAGGAGGGAGCATCCATGCAATATACCTTGGAGAGAGTTCACCCAAACACATAAGAGGTATGGTGACTCTGACCTCATCGACCTTTCTCTCCATTGGCAAGCTGTCCGGACAGATTTTGGGACTGAGGTATTCATTTGTTGTCAATTTTGTCAGAAAGACAATAAGTATGCAATGATAAGAATTGTTTTGATCATTTTACTAGTATTTCATCAGGATCACAGAGCTCAATCTACACTGTACAAAATATTAAGGACATTTACACTGATGAGGTGAATCCGGGTAAAAGCCATTATCCGTTATTGATTTCCCCTAAACCAATCACAAAGGAGGAGATGTAGATAAAGAGGAGCAGGCGAGTTAGACAAGGATTTTTAAGCGTTTAGATGTGGATTGTGCAAAAGGGGCTGCAATTCAATATCAGGAAGATGACCCTAATATTTTGTACACTGAGTGCATATGTAAAGGCTAAATTTTGTACAGCATGAAACATATAAAATGATTTTGCTGTAACGTAACACTTAATTTTGGTTGTTCCAGTGAGATCCTGGGCCGTGAGGACATGTGGAACATCCTGCTCTCTGTCCCAGCGTGTTTCTCAGTGGTTCAGCTTCTCCTGTTGCCCTTCTTTCCTGAGGCTCCCAGATACTCATTAATAGACAAAGGTGATGCCGAGGCTTGCAAAAACGGTTAGTATGTTTCCTGTTAGGTCCACCTTCCCAAAACAGCCCTTTGTAGTACGAGTCACACCTATCTTAAACATTAATTCCAAAATGCCACCTGAAATTCACCAGCCAATATTTGAAAACCTACATGATTCTGTCCTCAAAAAATGAACTACTTTCTAAACAAATGTCTTAAGATGATTCCTAAATTCAACACTAACCCATAATGTACTTAATTTTTATACTTGCAGTCAATATGGGAGAGTGGATGTCATTTTTTTTGTTTAAATTATGTATATCTCATTTTGGAATTAAACTCTTAAAATGTTGGTATAAGAAATGTGTCTTGGTCAGAAGTTAGGACACAACACACTAAACATTTTGTCCTGTGTCACAGAGCATTATGTGTTTTGCACATGGACTATAAAGCCATCATTCTCATTTTTCATATCTTGTTCCTGTTTTGTAGGTCAGGAAACATTGACTCTCTGTCTCTGTCTCTCTCTCTGTCTCCGTCTCTCTCTCTCTCTCTGTCTCTGTCTCTGTCTCTCTCTGTCTCTCTTTCTGTCTCTCTCTGTCTCTCTCTCTGTCTGTCATTCTAGCTCTGCAGACTCTGTGGGGCAAAGGTGAGTACAAGCAGGAGATGGAGGAGATGGTGGCCGAGCAGGCAGCCATTAAGGGAGTCCGCCCTAAAAGTCTGCTGGAGCTTCTTCGAGACAGGAACGTCCGATGGCAGCTCATCACCATGTTTGTGATCTACAGCAGCATCCAGTTCTCAGGCATACCTGCGGTGAGGACGGCCATCATATTCGTATCGTATACACATACATGATCATTTGGCATTTCATCCTAATTCTAGTTTCCAAACATAAAAACTAAAATCACTCTAAAGCGTTCAGGATTTTATCGTCCGCCTCTTCAAATTCAACCAATCTTTCTCTCCTTCCCAGATCAGCGTCTTCTCCTTTGACATCTTCCTGAAGGCAGGTATCCCACGAGAGAAGATCCGCTACGTCACCGTCAGTATTGGAGCATCCGAAATTCTCACCTCCCTCACCTGTGTGAGTGACTTGGTGACAGGATATACATGATCTACCTTACTGAGTTCCTCAACTCAACTTTATCTCTACTGGGTCGTTTGACCATGTAGTGTGTGTGATGCATGAAAAGTCCAGAGATAGTCTACTTCCAGTCTATATTTTCCAGGCTATGGTACTGGAGCATATCTTTTTTTCATGGTCAAAACTACTTCCTGGGCTCTTAAAGGAACATGCCAAGTTTTTGGGAGATTGGCCCATTGGTCACCTTACCCATTAAGTGATGACATAGACACAAATTCATCCATGTGTCCCCAGTAGATCATTTGCTCCAGTGCTCCATGTTAACATGTCACCTATGTTGGTTGGTGACTAGCATTATCTCAAAAGTGACAAAATGACAACTTGTGCAACTCTAAAGCTAAATACTAGTAATCTTAAATATGTGACTACACCTGGCAGTTTTGTGTAGATGCTTTGCAAAATGTACACAAATATTATAGAAAAATAACATGCTATTTTGAACTATCAGGGACTACTTTTTCTGTTTCCAGTGGGAGACTTTGTACAGCTAAAAATCACTGTGCAGCGGATGGATACATGGTGGAAATAGTTCCAAAAATAATCATGGCACATCAACTAAATTGGGTGAACAGTATTTCATTTTTTAAATTTATGAATTTACAGGCCATATAATAAAAACAACTTACTTACTTTAGATATTTGCCTACTATCACTCGACATAGTGTATGCTAAAGTGTTAGCATGGAGCGCCGAGTGAAAGATCTGCTGGGGACACATGGCCAATCTGCCAAAAAACTTGGTGTATTCCTTTAATATCTCCTGACAGAAAGGGATATTTTGCTCAGGATAGAATATTAGAATAGAATATTATTGTGTGATTGCTGATTCAGCAATCACAGGTATAATATTCTCGCTCTTTATTATTTTTTTTCTTCTTAATCCGTATGTTTTTTGGCACCTATCCTTCATACTCTAAGCTAGAAACTCCATTCAAACTTTAAAATGTTCAGCTTGTTTAGGACATGCCGGCTTGTATTCAACTTTTTGATATCTATTATACTTTTTAAACTATTCTACTTTTTTTCCACTTTTTTTTTTTACAATGGGAGTCAATGGACGGAATGTTCAAACAATGCCCTCTTTGAACTCTAACTACTCTTTCATACTTTAAGCTAGAAACTCCATTCAAACTTTAAACGGGTCACCACTTTTAGTACTTTATCACTTTAATTCACCTTTTTCATACCTTTTGTACTTTTTGAGTAATCAAGTTTAAGTTTTATACTTTTTTTCAACATTTATAATGGGACCCTATGGAGCCAGCCTGGAGCCAGGCTGTACTTTTCACTAAATTCACATATTTTTGAATTGTGACAGTTCACACAACTTTAACACTACGTACATATATTATACATCAAACCCTTCAGCTACTTCTGCTTTCACTCACAATGTCAATATATAAGCAATACGATGTATAGTTTTTGAGATATTAACGTTTGTTTGACACTAGTGTTCCACTCTTTTTCACAGTAGTTTCTGCTGCACTGCTGCTCTCTTACACATGCAGCTCTTCTGCTTAATTCACTCTTCTCCATTTCAACATGTCTTTTACATATTTTCATACCTTTTTACTTCTTAGTACTGTTACATTTTAGTACATTTCTAACATTATTACTATTACTTGTCACTTTCGTATTTTCTGTTTTTTTCTACTGAATATATACCCACTCTTCATACTTCATACTTGTTGTACCTTTCATCTTTTATATATAAGCCTTCCTACTCTTCCTACTGTTCATACTACTAGTACCTTCCAGCTTTTCACATAAGCCTTCCTACTCTTCCTACCAACTGCATATTTTTATACCTTTTTACTTCTTAGTATTGTTACATTTTAGCACATTTTAGTACATTTCCACTCTATTTCACAGTAGTTTCTGCTGCACTGCTGCTCTCTTACATATGCAGCTCTTGTACTTATTTCACTCTTCTTCATTTCAACATGTTTTTTTTTTTAACATATTTTCATACCTTTGTACTTGTTAGTATTATGACATTTTAGTACATTTCTAACATTATTACTTGTCACTGCCTTCCTACTCTTCCTACTCTGCATACTACTAGTACCTTCCAGCTTTTCTCTCACTCACGTTGTTGGATACACACACACACACACTTCTCATTTTTTCACTCTTCTCCATTTTAAAGTGTCTTTTACAAATTTGCTTACCCTTTTCTTCTCACTATTGTTACATTTTAGTACATTTCTAACATTATTACTTATCACTTGGACACTCATTACTGCTCCTTCAAAGAAGTGTTTTAAACTGCCACATTTCCCACAGTTTTAACATTACATACACATATTATACTTTGGTTCAGCTGTTTCAATTTGAACAGACGATCCACGGTCAGTCATGTTAAGAAACACGCACACGCACAGGGACATGCCCACGCCCACACACACACGTGCCTACACACACCACATATGCTAGGTATTCATTACTATGGGCTGTCAAGAGCACCAGTTTGCACGCTCAGCAATCTCACGCATTTTCTCCAGAAAATGCACCTTTCTAGTATTCAAGAAAGAATTGTCTGCAGTATCAATGCATTGTGTAAGGTATCCATAGTAATTTAGGCCTTTAAACTTCTGGCAAGACTCTACCCATGACTCTCATGTGCAACTTTTTGTAGGCACTTAAAGTGATAATCCATGAGAATCGTTTTGTTTGGTTTTTCATTTTGTCTCCATCTTTGTGCTCCACTTTATTAAACAGTCTCATTCTTAAATCATGGTAATGTGGGCAATACAAAACAAAATTAATCTCATTTTCAATCAGTTGTTTAATGTTGTTCAATTCAGGTTGTTTGTGATACAGGACATTCACTATCGAAACCACATATGTCATCAATCACCAAGCATGCCAGTCATATCCCAACCTCATCCCAAACTGGACTCTGCCTTGTGTTTGATACCTCAAGTAGACTAGTCATAATGTAATTAGAGATATCTTAAATTAGCATTTTGACAAGTTATAATGTAAAAAAATATATCTTAAATTAGCATTTTCACTAGTAATAATGTAATTAGAGATATCTTGAAGTAGCATTTCGGTTGGTCATAATGTAATGAGAGATATCCTAAATGCTAATTTACAATATCGCTCATTACATTATGACTAGCCAAAATGCTACTTTAAAATATTTCAGATATCTGTAATGAGAACTACTGGAATTACCACTGCTAGGCCTATACTGCTGCAGCAGCTGTAGTAGCAGCAGCAGCAGCAGCAGTGTTGTTGCTTGCCACTACTGACTAATACAACGCGGCTTAAAAGTACTGCTGCAGCAGCAGCAGCAGCGGTACCCACCGCATTCTCTGGAGCCCCTGGTAAAGCTCTTACTGTGGACTTTGACAAGGGCCTACAACTCTATAAGATTAGACAAGATAAAATAAGATAGCATTAACCGAAGTGCCACCACTAACCACCAGACCACTTCTTTAGAGCAGCTGGCAGGCGCAGCGGGACATGAACCGCACCTCGATCACAACTGTCAGACCACCTTTTGTAGGCTCCTGGCTGTCAGGCTAGCTTCAGCGGGAGGCAAACCGCATCTGTTCGTACCAACCACCACCTCTTCAATGAAACGCCATCACTAACCGCCAGACCGCACCTTTGGAGTGTCTGGCAGGTTGGCTTCAGCGGGCCGCGAACGGCCGCGAACGGCCAACCTATTCGTACCAACCACCAGCTCTTCAATGAATCGCGTTCACTAGCCGCAACGCCACCTGGTCCAAACTATCAAAATTAGCTAGAAAAAAAAATACAAATAAAGAGAAAGTCTCCAAACACGCCCATCAAGCGTCCAATAGCTACTGGTCTGAAATGATGGCCGTGTAAAAAGGTTCCCAAAGAGAGCCTCTTGCCGCGGTCCAAGCATCAGCTTTACCAGCGCCCAGGGGAGGATACCTTACCGAGGTAAGGTATGAAGCTCAACACCTCGAGCGCGGCCTTTTATCCCCTGGGCTGCTGCGACCAAACGCCAGAATTCTGATTGTGATGTCATCAGTGCAGCTGAGACAGGCTCTGATTGGTAGAGCACAGTCCAGCTCCAATGATGTCATAATCGGTCAGAATGGAAGCATGCAGAAGCAAAGCCGTGTTCTGATTGGTTCCGATTGAATGCCCAAAATGAGTTTGGATTATTGTGTGATTGCTGAGTCAGCAATCACAGGTATAATCTTCTCGCTCTTTATTATTTTTTTTTCGTACGTTTTTTGGCACCTATCTACTTCTTCATACTTTAAGCTAGAAACTCCAAATCTCTAAAATCTCTAAATCTCTAAAATCTCTAAATGTTCAGCTTGTTTAGGACATGCGGGCTTATATTCAACTGTTTGATATCTATTCTACTTTTTAAGATATTCTACTTTTTTCCACTTTTTTTATAATGGAAGTCAATGGACGGAATGTTCAAAGTCAGCACTTTTTGAACTCTACTTGTTCATACTTTCAGCTAGAAACTTCATTCAAACGTTAAATTGTTCAGCTTGTTGAGGACATTATTACATGTATTTAACTTTTTTATATCTTTTATACTTTTTGAACTATTCAACTTTTTAGTACCTGTTTTTACAATGCAAGTCTGTGGGAAGACTGTTCAAACCATGCCCTCTTTGAACTCTAACTACTCTTTCATACTTTAAGCTAGACATTCAATTCAAACTTTCAACGGGTCACCACTTTTAGTACTTTATTACTCTTCTTCAGCTTTTTGATACCTTTTGTACTTTTTGAGAAATCGCAGTTTAAGTTTTATACTTTTTTCAACCTTCATAATGGGATCCTATGGAGCCAGCCTAGAGTGTGTGATGTCATAACACACTCTAGCAGACTGTACAGGCTGTACTTTTTACTGAATTCACACATTTTAAAACTGTGACAGTTCGCACAACTTTAACACTACATACACATATTATACATCAAACCCTTCAGCTACTTCCGCTCTCACTCACAATGTCAATATATAAGCGATGTGATGTATAGTTTTTGAGATATTAATGTTTGTTCGACACTAGTGTTCCACTCTATTTCACAGTAGTTTCTGCTGCACTGCTGCTCTCTTACACATGCAGCTCCTCTGCTTAATTCACTCTTCTCCATTTCAACGTGTCTTTTACATATTTTCATACCTTTTTACTTCTTAGTTTATTACATTTTAGTACATTTTTAACATTAGTACTTGTCACTTTCTTGCTTTGTTTTTTTTTCTACTTAACATACTCTTCATACTCCTTGTACCCTTCACCTCTACCCTCTACCCTTCACAAAATAGCCTTCCTACTTCATACCTTTCATACTCCTTCCACCTTTTACACATAAGCCTTCCTACATATTTTCTTACTTTTGTACTTACTATTATGAAATTTTAGTACATTTATAACATTTTTACTTATCATTTTGACACTCATTACAGCTCCTTCACAGACATGTTTTAAACTGCCACATTTCTCACAGTTTTAACATGACATACACATATTATACTTTGCTTCAGCCATTTCAGTTTGAACAGACAATCCACAGTCATGTTCAAAAACACGCACACACACTCACACAGCTGCTGGTGTGTATATAGTACCAGTATGTGTACCAGTATGTGCAAGTACCAGTACTTGTATAGTCTGCCTCACACACTACTCACCAGTACACATCCACCTGTATGCACACACACACGCACACACACACACACACACACACACACACACACACACACACACACACACACACACACACACACACACACAGACAGTTACTGGTACCATTATGTGTGAGTGCCAGTGCGTGTATAGTCTGCCACATGCATTACACACCAGTACACATCCACCCGCACACACACACACACACACACACACACACACACACACACACACACACACACAAACACACAACACACACACACACACACACACACACACACACACACACACACACACACACACACACACACACACAGCCACTGGTACATATATAGGACCAGTATCAGCACCAGTATGTAGATGCAGTCAGTTGATGTTACCTATCACTGTTTTACCAAGAGAGTGAGACAGCAACTGAAGAACAGGGAGAGAATGAAGCAGATGAGACAGAGACAACAAGTGGAGACAGACATAAATACAGCCATAGGATAAGAAAGAGGGAAAGAGGAGAGTGATAGACCAGTCACCGACAGCCAACAGAAAGAGTGAGCTGTACCCACACTAAACTGCACCAGTGTTTTTTCTGACAAGCCACAGTTTGCACTCTCAGCAATCACACGCATTTTCTCCAGAAAATGCACCTTTCTAGTTTCCACTTGCTTCTTCTAACCCTCTTCCTCTCCATCAGCTCCTGATGATTGAGCGCATAGGGAGGAGGCCTTTGCTTTGGGGGGGCTTTGGCAGCATGTCGGCCACCCTGGTGTTCATCACCATCACGCTCAACCTGAAGGTAAACTTGTGACCTTTGACCTTGAGTGTGAAGGAGTAGCCTGTGAGTTCAGGCAGTGCTCACCATATTCCAATGCTGGCAAACATACACTGACTGAGTCTGTAGGCCTCATTGATACGTGTATTAGCTCACAACCAGTAAAAAGAAATGGACTTGTACTCTTTGTAATTTGACTTGTAAACTTTGCTTTTAGAAAAGTGTTATACAAATAAAGTTATTATTATTATTATTATTATTATTATTATTATTATTATTACTCACAACCCCTCTAACATACAGAATAGGGAAACATGACACCAAAGAAAATTATTTTTCCCTTTTTAAGCTATTTCATTTGATTATTCGAGGAAGTCAAGAGTCTGCAAGTATTCCTTACTAAATAACAAAAACACATAATTGTGATAACGTATTTGTATATTAGTTTTTAATCTATTTTTTTGTGAAACATTTTGCAGCCTCAAAAATGATCTTGACTCCTAAGATGAGAAGTGGAATCACAGTCTTATAACACTGAACACTGCCCAGTTTATTCTGATAGAGATATACAGTAAGTGTGTTACATACACACTTACACATTCAGATACACCATAACTTCTTCTTACAGGACTCCAGCTACTGGGTTCCATACATGACCGTGGCCTTGATCATCATCTTCGTCATCTTCTCAAGCGGAGGACCTAGTATGTACATGTATACAGCTGAATGTGAATAAAACTGGGACTCACACATTGCTACCAGATCTCCTTTTTCCTCTCTCTACTTCATCTAGTGGGAACGATGAGTTCTGTCACCCATGAGATCTTCATCCAGTGTTATCGACCGGCAGCATTCATCTTCACAGGGATCCAGCGCTGGATGGGCTTCGCTCTGGTTGGCCTGATCTTCCCCTTCCTCATCGTAAGTACATGCGGCCCAAGGCTAATGTACCCCAATAACAGTATTTATGTGATTGTGTTGAAACTGAACACACAGCATCCACTAATATGAAACAAACCACAAATCTTGTTTCTCTGTCTTGGCATCACTTCATACTGGGATACTTGAGACTTAAGATTGACAGATTACAGAAAATACGCATTCCCTGTGACAAGCATACTGTAGGCACTCCAAAACCACTAGAGGAGACTTTATGTGAGTGTCATATTGTATCAAAAGACACAAAAACCATTTCACCACTTTCATGAAACATTAAAACACGTAGCGCTCATCCAATGTTTGGCACAGCCCATCCTCAAGCTTCACCCTGTGTTCCCTCTCTGTCCCAGGATGCCCTCCAGTCCAACTGCTTTGTGCTGTTTGCCTGCGTGTGCCTGTGGGGTTCTCTCTATACCTTCTTCTTCATGCCTGAGACCAAGGGGAAGACCCTCCTGGAGATTTCAGAAGACTTCAAAGCCATCACTGTCTGTGGGAAATCCTTCTCAGAGGAGAAGAGCGTGGAGACCAAGTTATGAGGCAGTTCAGCTCCTCAGAAAGTGTTGTTCCAAAGTAACAGGGCAATTATGGATAGGACTGTGTAACCAAATAGGACTATGTTTATACTTTGTGAATATCTTAATTTTACTGAAAATACATCATCCAATATATACATATATATATACAGTATATATATATATATATATATATATATATATATATATATATATATATATATCTTTTGTGTGAGCAGAAACTATGTGTACTATGTGTTACTATGGAAAACATTGGCTGTTGCTTCTGTTGGAGAGCCAGTCAACATGGAGAGCAAAGAACGTCACATGAGAAAAGGCGGGACAATTTCAGTGCATACTAATGGACAATGATACAAATGTCTCCACTTAGAATAACCAAACAGCTGGAGTTAAATGACTGCAGCAAGTCTGGAGACACAGACGCTCTTACCTGATGCTTGTCCATTGAAGGCAATAATGACTTATTAGCAGGAAGACTCCACTGAGGCTGACGTGGTGAGCCCAACATCTAAAACATGAGCGTCTTTGCTGAAATGAGCTGTATGTTTTAGTGATAAAATGATGTTTCATTGCTCACTCATTGTTAGGTCTATTCATTGCTGCTCGGTTTCCCTCAGAACATTTCTATAATTTGTTTTGCATCTTCTTTCCACACCAGAGTTGGTTTGTCAGCTGAGCTGTGGTTTAAAATAAAAAAGGACAGGGCTTCCACAGTGGACTCTTGCAGTCTAAAGTCAGTTTGTGCTACGTAGTTGTTTTAAAATGAAGCTATTTTATTTTCAGTTTGAGTAGGATTTTTTTTCCAGGGATCACATTGGCAAACACCAACAGTCAAAACAAGCTAAAGCTGGTCTGTAGTCTCCCTCACAACAAACAACTAGCAAAATCACTGTGTACATGTCAACACGTTTCACTGGCACCATGGTGATTACAGGTTACATCTCCATTGTCTGAAAAGATGAATCATTGACAACTTAAGATAACAAATTACATCAACTGGTATGGAAACTGACGAGTGTTAAGCAATAGAAACATTTCACTCAGAAGAATGAGAAAAAGAAGACTTTCATTACAAAATGCTTTAAATTCATTTTGGATTTTTTTTTTGCCTCATGTACAGTGCTCAATATTCCAAAAGTACAAATGTTACAGTTTTGTCAATAAATATGACTAAAAACCTCAGCAATAGTCTCTGAATGACGTTTACCTTCATGCTGTCAAAGCTGATGTCACATTTTTCAGCTGGTGGATACATTATTTTTCATTTTCTTTCATGTATTGGCTTTGATGTGACACATCCTACTGGTCCTGGAGATAATTTTCTGCCATCATTCATCTGATGTTAGCAGATGTTGACTCTTTCTGCTTTGCACTTCAGACCCACAGAAGTGCGCTATTCTTCATCACCTACCCATCAGGGAATTGTAGGATCCTGTCAGAATGATTTCCATGCCACTATTATCAGTTCCCCCTCAGATACATCATTGGTTATTTGAGACCTCCACCCTCTAAAATTAACCTGTTTTATGGAAAGATGCACCAAGTAGGTTTAATATTCAGGTGTTCTCTCTGAATACTTCTTGGTATTTTACTCATGATGACTATAATTTAGATCTTTTATTGAATGTAAGCTGTGTTTATGGTAAAAAGCACATCTATGTTGCAGTAACAAGCTGCATATTCTCAGTATGAAATTTATAGCGGGCAGGCTTGGAATGTGAGAGCGATTTATACAGGTAGGCTACATTGTCTTATAAGTATTCATATAAGACACTGATTGATTCACACCCACTTCTTGAAAGAGAGCGATGATCAGGAACGACTTTATCAGCATTGCTGCAGCAGTGATCATGCTAACAGGTACAGGTGCCAAATCTTGAACTTTTGAAATTGTAATGGCACAGTTTCTGTATCGCTTTGCAGCAGGTAAGTGTATCCTCATTGAAAATGAATAAAAGCATCTGTACCGATTGAAGGAACAGGAATCAAAGATAACATCTAAATTCTTTGATGCTAGCTTGATGTATGGAGGCAAACAACCAAGTGAAACCATTTAGAGCTGATTTACATCTGGCATTAATATCCCAGTGTTGACAGAAGATACAAAAAGATTCTACCTCAAGGAAAGACAGGAAACTGTTTTTCTATTCAAAGGTAGTTTGGAAGAATTATTAATTATTTGGCTAATTTACGTTGTATTAAATTTGACCTAGTATCCTAGAATGACCAGATCTTCCATCAGCATTGAAATTAATTCCTGAAATACCTAGGATTTGAATACCTGCCCAGTTGAACCTGACTGAATGATCCTCTGTGCTTCAGGTCCAACCTGTTACATATAGATTAATCATCAATCTGACTTCAGTTAATTCCCCCTGAAATTAAAGTGATGGTCAATGGATCCTTTTGTCAAAATAAACTGTACTGGCCTTACAGTAGAAATGCTACTTCAAACTGTGCAGTGTAAATGTTAAAGAAGGTCAAGTATTTTGTGGTACTGCAATATAAATAGTAGACCATAATAAGCCATAACATTGTATATTAATATACATGAGGGCTTCCATATATGGAAAAATAAGGGTTTCACAGGGGCCATATCACTTTAGGTGCAGAGGATAGGTATTATTCCATTTTGCTGGTTTTGCACATGGAGGATTCTCAGCTACTTGTAATTGGTTGGAAGGAATAAGCCTTTGATCACTGCCAGTCCAGGAAAGAGGATGTGAAGCATTTGGAAATGTGGCTAAGTGGTGGTGCATATTATACCAGCTTTGTGAGGTTCAACATTTTTCATTGGCAAAACCAAGGCATGTTTTTCTGTTAAAAATGTCTTTTTAGTTTATTATGCCCCTTTGGCAGAGCAGTTAGACTAAAGCAATTTGGCTAAACTACTACTACTAAATTACACACAATTAAAGCTGCACTGAGTTGTTGCTTAAACATGATACATGAAAAGTGCTACTTAGCACCATTGATGGTTCTTTGGCTTGTTGCTCTGTGTGCTGATTTACCCTGGAGAAATATTCCATTTTCTAATCACTCCTGTTAGGAAAATAGTATTTTGCTTGACGTTCTTTATATTTCTTATATTCTCAACCCTCTAAGAACCTGCAGAAAAGAGGGCAACCAGCTCCAGACCACTGCAACTGTGCTGAGATATAGGTTACTCATACCTGGTACACATTTCACTTCACCCACAGGTGCAATGTGTTTGTCACCAAGAGGTCAGTAGTTCCATTCCTCCAGCTTTCCAGCAATAAATCATCCACTGCTCCGTTTGGGCTCTGCTGTCTCTTCTTTGACCTCTGCAGGGAATAAGATTAATGGTAAATATTCCACAAAGTCCCCCAACAGGGTGAATTGTAATCGCTCTCTCTCTCTCTCACTCTCTGTCTCTCTTTCTCTCTCTCTCTCTCTCTCTCTCTCTCTCTCTCCCTCAAGGCCGGATGATTGAGCGCAAAGGGAGGAAGCCTTTGTTTTGGGGGGACTTTGGCGGCATGTCGGCCATCTTGGTGTTAATCACCGTCATGCTCACACTGAAGTAGAACTGGTTTCTTTTACCTTATCCTGTAGCCAGTGTGTGTGTGTGTGTGTGTGTATTTGGGTACTGACCTGACTCATTTAGATTGAAGTGCAGTTTTACATCTTCAGAATGTTGTTGCTTTACATTTACTTTTACAACAATAAGCATGGTATAAATCAGAATTCCCCTTTGAACAATAAACTGTAGCTTGAGGGGGAAAAGGAATTTCAGGAATGCTGTGCACAACCATAGTTTTCTCTCCTGTGATTTCACTTTATACCTGTTAGGTGTAATTCCATCCGTCCATACAGACATCACCAAAAGTTTCAAATTAATTTGAAGATAAATGCATATACTTGAGGAACTGAAAATTGTTCTGTTTATGCATCATGGCACAACATATTAATTGAATTTTCGATCCATCATTCTTAAATCCAATATATTATACAATTACACAGCAGACTGCCCACTGTACATTGTCTCGCTCAGTAAATCACCAGTGTCCACATGCGTTCTACTCAGGTTGTCCCTAAACCTTTCCTTTAGTCACCAGACTCTACTGCATCATTAGTGTGAATTCTGCCAATGTCGCTCTGTGCCTGTGAGTCCTCCTCACCCCCAGCTGGCTCTTTGAGGGGCTCACCCGCTATAATGATATAGTTGAGACTTTGAGGGTCTCCCCTGCCTTATCACTGGCCAGCAGCTGCTAGCAGCCACAGGGTCTTCATTAGCCACTAAACACATTGCCCACAGCTTGGCGGTCCAGGGATACGAGCTGTGCTTGGCATTATCTTGTGGCTGGGCTGATCATCCTGTACCAATGTCCTGCGGCTCCTCGTTATCACTGGAGGGGGATTAACTGGAGGATTAATTGGGGGAACCATAGTAACCGCTAAAGGTTCGCTCCTGCAGACCTGGCTAGCTTATCACAGTAGCCAATGGATCCTCTTTTTTTTGTAGGTGCAAAATGCAAAAATGATGGCACAGAGACTGAGAAAAGCAAAAAAAACTAGAGGGATTCAATTCACAGCATGTCCAAAACCATCACACAGAGATGTCATCAAATTCAAGAGAAAGACATTCAGATTCTTATTATAATTATAATGCTGCAAAATATTGTGCTGATGTGATGTATCTTCATCTGCTGTCACTCCAGTGCTACATTTGGGTCTCAGTGGCTTTAATTTCCCAATACAGCTGTAATGGCCCTTTCAGGTCAACAGATGGCGTAGTCAATCTGCTGCTGACAGCCTAAAGCCGCTGTCTGAGACTGAGAGCAACTCTCACACCTTCACAGGATGCACCCAAAACAAATGGCAAATGCATTTAAAGTGGTTCTATGTGCTCACAGGTTTATGGGTGCTTTCATCTCATTTTATACTGATATGCAGAAAGAGTGAAGAGGCTGATGTAATCAAATGTATAAGGGTGCAAGTAACTAATTAACTTTACACTAGGTACTATAATTGAGTCGCTTTTTTGTATATTTGTAGTTTTTTGAGTATTTTCTGAAGTGAGTAATTCCACTTTTACTTCAGTATTGTACTTCACTACATTTTAAATTACATCAGAGTACAATTTTGTAGGCTCTCCATAAGCATAACATAAAAAACTGTCCAGTTGTAATTTGGCCAATTTTTACTATGTTTATGCACTTTAGTTTATGATTTTTGTTTTTAAGTTAAAGCAATCTAGTTTGAACTCTGTCCACTCATCCTTTTAGCATTGCATGGGAAAATCATATGAAGCAGTATTCTCTTTTATCAAAAAGTAACTCTAAGTTTTACTGCAAGTTAATTTGAAATGACCTACTTTTTACTTTCACTTTCAAGTAACACTATGGATATTTTAGGACTCTTTCTGCAAATGTAGACACCCAATACTGCCTCTCAACATCTAATCCAATCAGGCACAACTCTTATTTCTATTTTGTATCAAATGGCAAAAGACAAAAGAGACGATTACTTCAAAAGGCATTGTTCTGGGTCATACCTTGAAAGAGGCATTTTGGAGCGCCTAATGGTATTTTTTTAAGCCTTTTACAGCTTTCACTAAGACTTGAGCTCAAGCAGAAAGCCTCCTCCAGTGGTGAACCCATCGGGACGGAGAGGTGAAATGAGGGCCATTCTCTCTCTCCGCCTGGCAACACTGTGAGCTCACCAGCACCACTGCCAATAAGAGTGAATGGGAGAGGAGTGAACACTGTTAGATACAGGTTAAATGAGTCACTGTTTCATAAGTCCCAAGTTGTACATTGGCCTGATTGGATGATATCTGCACATATAGTACATGTGCTGATGAATAGGCCTGTATTGTTATGTGTATGCCACGTGGACACGATCGATAAATGAAACAATGTCAGTTAGTGTGCAGATTGCTCACAAATTCCACTTGATTACATTGTCCATTGTGTCTGAAGATTATCTACTTTGTCTAAGTGGAAAAGAATGAGTAACAGATGCCAGGGGAATTAGCAGGTTATACTGACACCAGTCAGTGCCCTTGTTGAAGGACAAACTCTAATTTGAACTCATGTTAATGCCAATGAAAGCTTTCTATACTGCAGTTGTTAATGGTGTAAAAAGGTATCAACAAATTTGTTGCCTCTACTCCATGATCCTATAGACACAGCTACAAGCATAGTACACATATGAGCAGTTTCAATCCAAAAATGAGATACCTCCATTTGAAAAATGGAGTGCTGGCATGAAAATAAACGTCACTACCAAATATCATAGGAGGTATTAGCCAGTTTAAGACCTTTGCTTGCAAAATAGCACCATTTTAGAGGATCAAATGTAAAATATTGAGTAATATTTTTGCTAAATAAATATGTAGCTTTTTTGTTAATGAAGATGTTCATATATATCAGCCATAACAAATTTCTTCAAGCATTTCTAATCTGCTATAACCACAACTGCAAACGTTATGAGCTAAATAGGTCCATTTGCCTGTGGAGGAATCACAGTGTAATGATAATTTGTAGGTCTTGGAGGGTCTTGGAAAAATGCACCGCTGTAATGTCAACATCACAGACCATCTCTGCCTCATTTACAGCTGGAGGCTTAATAGGTCCATCCATCATGTTAACTAAACAGAGAGAGCGAGAGAGAGACAGAGAGAGACAGAGACAGAGACAGAGAGACAGAGAGTAAGCAGGGGAAGAGAGAGCGATGACATGAAGAGACACCAAAGTGATATGTATAAGAAGAAAAAGGAACACTGTGAATGGGGTCTGTCCCTCTACATTAAATGTTGCTAGCTGTGGTGATGTAGTGCAGGTGGCACACAGATGGGACCCCTCCTGGGACCTGGGCTTGTTAATGAGTCACGACCAGGAGGGGTGGGGAAGGCTGACATCACGAACCAGACGGAGGCCTCTGGCAGCGTAGCATCGAGGTACCCAGCATGCCACTCTCCATTATGGCGAGGTGCCCCTCGAACCGTTTGATCTGCGGATTAGGCCAAACCTGGCAACGCTTCACTGTGCCACGTGTCAGATCGAGCAAACACTGGAAATGAATTGTTAAATCGTGCTCTCTCTGTGGCTGAATGGCAACAATCATGCCTAATGAGGGCCCCATAGAGGCTAATTATTAAGCTCTAATCAATGCTGTAGAGTGTGTGTCATCACTGTATAACATGATGGGTGATCATCCCTCATTGTTTTACAGCTTTACAGCTTTACAAAGTGAGACACAGGTTAAAACATGGGATTAGTTTGAGGTGAAGTTGAGTAGGCTACAAGGGGATGACTGGTCACAGCTGAGGCCAGTGGAAGGGCAAAGGTCATGGTTAGCTGGGTTACAATGGAGTTTAAGATTAGTATTCAGGTTTTAGTCAAGGCCTAAGTCTCTGCTCTATCCTTTATCAACTAGGGTTAGTGTGAATGTAAACAGTGGCGAACTTGTTGAAAAAAATTAGATTTGGGTCTGGTATGCAGGTTTTTATCCACAATGTCGGAAGTTAAGGCTGTTAGGCGAAAGGAAGGGAGAAGAGAAGAGAAGAGAAGAGAAGAGAAGAGAAGAGAAGAGAAGAGAAGAGAAGAGAAGAGAAGAGAAGAGAAGAGAAGAGAAGAGAAGAGAAGAGAAGAGTTGCAGCAGATGGGCAGGGGGGTTACTGTCACACTGTATTAACACATCCACCTCAGCAGAGGGGTGAGCCACTCAGATCGGACTGTGTTACTTAGTTGCTCCCATGACTAAACACAGGGGATTCTGTGAGTGGGCCATCAGGGAGGGAAATCCCCTGCTGCCCTCCTGCCCCTAAGTGTACGGATTACAGGCCATATAGACCAATTATCCCAGATGTATCCGGATTTACTGTTGGAATATGGGGATTCACACTCCGGGGGAACCGCGGGGAAAATGTTTCATAAACATCGATATCGAAAACATTACAAATCCCTGCTGAAATAGGGAAATTATTGCATTTAACCTTCCATTGTGCAATCTCCGTTCACCTTGAAAGAATGATTTTTGTCCCAGTCTGGCTCATCCATCTAAATGTCAGATTGTGGTAAAGGTCAGGTATTACGGTGATAGCTGCAGAGGAGGACTATTTGTGCATTCTGTTTACATTGTTCTGCTGCTTTCTTACCATGGTAATTGGCCACATATGATGAGGCAGAGGGAGAGGAGTCGTGGGAGACTGCTGGTAAGGCCTCAGTCATTCCTGTCACGCGTCTCCTATTCACCAGCCTGGTCCCCTCTGTGTGTGTGATTGTGCGTAATTGCATGTGTGTGTGTGTGAGGGAGACAGAGTGTGTGTATGTGAGCGCATGCACAAGTGTGTATGCAAGCTGTGTGTGTGGGGTGCGATAACACACCACCAGCATTCTTCATTTGTAAATAATTGAATCAGGCTATTTTAGTTTGCTCAGAGCACGGCTGTAATTTGCAGCCGTTCTGCTCTTAAGGACCGGTAATTATGGCTTTTAGAGTCTTCCAAAACAACTCAAACAGCTTCAACTCATGACAGCTGTGCATCTAGGGCACACACTAGTTCAATGCGTGGCTGCTAATTAAAGTAAAATGGTACATTTGCCAGCTTAAGGGAATTTCAATACATAGGTATAGACAAGCAGCATAGCAGGAAAGGTTTGTATGAATGCAGGATTTCTTTTTCTGTTTCCCAACAAATATTAATACTGAGTTTTAAACCAATAGTCTTAAATCCACAGTACTTCATCTGCACCATATAAGAAATGAAGGTTTTTATTCCAAAAGAGATGTCTACCATTTGAAAAGTGACATTTTTGATGGTAACCTATGGTCCTTCGCTGACACACTCACAACACTTTTACTGACTGAATTGTTTATTTTTCAGGGATACTGAATGGTGAACTTCAGGTGATGATTTTGTTTTCCATTTTTGATTCTATTACATACATTTCAGAGCATCTTTAAGCCAGACAACAGGGTTTACACAGAGTTTGGCAAAACCCTGAAGAGGACCACTGTCTAGGTTCACATAGTCAGCTGATTCACACGTTGTTTATCCAACATGGACACATACCTCGAAGTTAACCAAAGCATGGCTATCTCTTCTCCGGACACCTACATCTCTGTCAAACCAGTTAGGACAGAGTGTGGTAATTGTAATTCAATGGACAATTGTTACTGGAGGAAAAAAACAAAAACAAATCAGCTGTTTCTGAGACTCCTTGTGTGTTTTATGTAACACATCATGACAGTCCACCAAGTATAGCCCAGTCACATGAAAAGTTCTGTGCATTCCTGAGCCAATGGAATGTTAAAGATATTAGTTAACTGGCTGCCACCAGCTGCACACCTTAAAAATCAATGAGAATCATCTGAGTTTTACTTAACAAGGCTAAACAGACTGCGACTGTTTCCTCGCCAACAATGATAATTAAACTAAACTGAATAAAGTAATGGAACTGCATGCATGCAAGAGCAGTTTTATTTTGTTCAAAACGTTGCATCATTACTCGCATTTTGCAGAGCTTCTGCTTTTTAGCTTCATTAGAAATCTTTCATAGTCGTTACACTAGGTGTTACGACTTAATTCTGCAATTAAAATTAAAATGCATACGCTTGGATATTACATGTGTATGGAGATACACAGCTCTTCACATTTCAGGTTTTGTACAAACTCACACCATTTTTCTAGTTTTATACAAACTTTTTATTATGCAATTGTCAATATGAACAAAGCACATGATAAGCATATTTTGTTTTCTCCTCATTGCCTTCACTGGCAAAGGAGGAGAGAAGGAGAAAGAGTAGAGGAGGTGAAGAGTGGAATGGGGTTGAGATTTGAACTCATACCAAAATGTGGCATGTGCAGCACCAGATGTTAAATAACCTAGGTGCTACACCACCCTATGAATATTATTAACATACTTAATGAATGTAAACTAGACCCAGTCCTCAAACAAAACGCCCAAGTAAATATGAATGGTTTCCCCCCCAACTTAGATAATGAGTTTCATTCCAACATGAGATCCTCCGTTTGAAAAATGTGACACCTAGACTGACTCAATGAAAGTAAAACTCATTATGACATAATAGTTATCTACCTTGAGCCATTTACTTGCGCAATAAAAAATATTTCAGAGCAGTGGTTTCAATCCAGGTAAATGGCCCAAGAGAGATTATTTCATAGTAAGTTTTACTTTGAGTTAAACTAGGTGTCACATATTTTCAAATGGTGGACATCTCATGATGGAATGAAAATCATTATCTAAATTGGGGAGATTTAAAAGCAGTTTTGTATCATTAATGGCCACATGATCAGGAAGCAATAAAATGTCCTCTTCCTATAAAAACTTGTCTCTGTTCAACAAAACAATGTCAATAGACTATAGGTTCTTTGTTGCACTGAGTTCATCCTAAGTACCTAACCACTCATGGATCTAATTTACTCAGAGTCAGACCTTGGCTGACAATACGACTGTCACTACTGGGTGCATCAACGCAACTCAAGGATTATCTCCCCACCATCCGCTACCTTGAATATGGCATGGCCCAGAAAGCATATGGCTGCAATCTGTGGCACCACTCACTGTATCTCCTCCATTTGCTTTTAATTAAACACATGGAGAAGCCACACACACACACACACACACACACACACACACACTCACTCCTTGGGTGAAGGCTGAGCAAGGAACGAATAAAGAAATAAATAGATGTGTGCAAAGCTAATGAAGACAAGAAGGAAAGCCCCTATGTCTAGAACAATAATTCCCAGATGATTGAAGGTGGATGTTTGTGTGTGTGTGTGTGTATGGGTGTGTATGCGCCTCATTAATTTAACAACGATTGCAGTGATTCACATTCCAAGTTTCATCTGATGTGACTAACAGGCATAGTTTGAGGATTTACTAAAAGTAGGGAAAAGTCCAGATTCACCAACCAAGCCATCAGCAGACTGACATAATGCATCTCACATGTTTATGCAGCTGTTTTTGTCATAACATGGCTGACTAAATGAGGACTCTTTCCCCCCGTCTGGGAGTTATCTGAGTATCCCAGAGTAAACACGAAAAGTGGAACACATGGCTTGGAGTTGAGGCTAGGTGAAGTAAACCCACTAATGTGCCAATCATGTCAACAGCATTAGTGCTTCATCGCCTCTAATCAAGAGACTGAGGTTAACATACCTGTGTTCCAAACGTGTGTGTGTATGTGTGTGTGTGTGTGTGGATTATGGGGGCTGGCGGCAGTAATCCCCTGACCACATGGACGTCAGAGGCAATCCAATTTACAGTACGACACTCCTTAACGCTTCAAAATACAAACTCAACCTGTTATATCTACCAATATTTACCAATTTAAACAGGAGAGGCTAACGTGTGTATGGATTTTGAGTAGTTTCTTTCAAGTAACAAAATGGGGACAGTACGCAACGCTCAAGTCAATCACAAAGCAAGACACAACCACTAAGTTTTAATATGTAAATCCCCAGACTGTAGTCAGCAGTTCCCAACTTATATGGGCTGATACACTAAGCCAGGGCCTCAGTGGCATCTGTTTGCACACACAGTGGAGCATTGGAGCAGAGGCCCAGTGACAATCTGAGTGTGAATATGACTGCACCCATTAGCACCCAAGTATATATATTAGCAAGCCAGTGGAGGGTGACTTTGATTAGCCTCTACACCATATTGTCATTCATTTATGCATTAAACAGATGGAGAAGGTGACTGGTTGGCAAGAAATCATCACTGTTACACACACTTGTGCACACCAGACACACACACACACACACACACACACACACCATTCTCTAGGGAGAAACGGCAGCTGTCAATCAAAGCTCTCTCTGAAATACTCCTTTATTCCAAATGCAGGACCAGGTCAGCCAAATAAAACATGCATGCGTTGTTTTTGTCATTTTCTATCTCTACATTATAGATATTCAATACATAAATGATTCTATCCATACAAAATATAAAAATATGTGAGGCCTCATTTACAACCGTATTTACATTGACTTCCTTAACTTAAGTGAATTTATTAATTCATTTACCTATGTACATACTATGAACTGAATACAATAGTACAGTATATCCTATATCTAAATCACATTGCATGAAAAAGCTGGACTGTACTAGACTGACTGGATCTTACACACTGTTTGCTGCATGGAAATGATGTTATGATAACAACTGCACATCAGCTTTGATAAACATTGTGGCTTGACTATAGAATTGCTCATGTAACTGTTAGCCTTAATACTCAAGAGAATTTCTGAAACATTAAAATGAATAAACATGCAAACACTGGTGCTTTTTCACTGTTTACCAACTGTAATTTACCACGGACTGTCAACCACATGATATTTAACACTCAACAACACTGAAGAAGTGGACTGGGTGTTTTGTTTTTGTTTCAGATGGAGTATGTTAGTGTACACAGGCTGGACAAAGGGTCATTTCCTTTGCCAGAGAACAGGGTGTTAGGAGATAATGCAGTTCTTGCTTTTTCGGCGTTTGCGGGTGTGCAGCTGCCCGCTGCGGTTGGGTCCTCCCACCCCCGTGTTGTTGTACTTATGGATGAGCTCCTGGTTGCTGAGGTAGCGCAGCTGGATGGGTCTGGGGATTGGCTCACCCAGGAAGTAACCTTCATCCTCTGATTCGGAAGATGAAGAACAGGTGGAGCACCAGTCGTCATCTTCATAATCATCCCAGGAGTACTGGCTCAGGCCTGTGCGGCGGTGGGCCCCGGGGTTCTGGAGTGTCAGGTCCGAGGTGGTCCTGGGGCACTGCCTGAACGGCTGGGGCTGGTATCTTCCCCCTCCTCCTCCAAACTGGTCCCTAGCGCTCCTCGGCGGCGGGAAGCGGTCGTAATCCTCGCGGACACGCAGCTGTGGCCTTTCTTGAGGTCTCTCGCGCCGCTCCGCTGCCAAGTGGAGTGCGTTTTCTGAACGGGAACGCCGGGATCTCCGGGACCGGTGGTGGTGGTGCCGTCGCCTCTGGGGGGTTTCCTCCGGCGCTTCTATTCGGACATTTGCTCCCCTGACGCCTCCTCCTCCTCCACCTACTCCACCACCAACCCTGCGTTCACTGATGGGTGGCAGGCGCGCAGCGTTGGCACTGCTCACCAAGCTGACCCTATCCTCCTCCTGGTAGGTGAAGCCAGGCGGCACATGAGTCATGCCCATGCCCACGCCTATGCCAGGGGGGTCGCAGTACTGCACTGGGTACTGGGAGGACATGGGGGGATCCATTTCCATGTAGGGCTGACCAGCGGTGAGGCTGCGAAGCGACTCTGAGCTACGGAACTGCACAGAGGAGTTCAGGGTGCCCATGTTGCTCTTCTCTGACACGTTCATTCCAGAGTCTTTGCTCAGGTCAGGCATGGAGAAACGAGAAAGGTGCTCCTGACGCTTTCCTCCTCCGTCTGCTGAGGTGCCTGAAAATGAAAAAGAGTCGAGTTCAGTGTCAGCTTTGCCTTTTGTTCAAGGGAGAGTATGAGAAGACCATGATCATCAGCAGAAGTTATACACTACCTACCATATTTATTATATTGGGAATAGTAAAAACAAACATCTTCAAATACAACATCTCATTCTAACATAATGCCAAGCAGACAACTAAGCCAAGCAGAGATCTAATGACTAATGCCATACCAACCTGTAGCATTGGAAAGGGCCAGAGACTCCATGGATCCTCTTGGGGTCTGCTCCAGAGGGGTGAGTTGCTCGGTGAAGTTAAGTGCGTTGATGGGGTTCCGGCTTCTCCCCACCTGGGGCGGTGGTGGTGCCCCCACCTCTCTGTCCCTGTCCCTCTGAAACCCATGCAGGCTGACTGAGCGCTTGTCAGAGGAGAAGCCGTTGTGGTGCTGAGAGCTGTGGGACACCTCGGTGAAGCTCTTTTGGGTCCTCAGTTTGGCCGGATAGTAGTCCTCTGGACCTGGCTGATGGAACCAGGTCTCATTCAGCGAGTGGCCCTTCACGGCCGAGATGGGCGGCCTCTTCAAACCTCCGTTCTCCTTGATCCTGTGATCCTGTGGTTGACCGTTCTGTCCAGAAGGGGCAGGGTTATAGGCAGTCCTGACGTTGCATTGGCTGAGGAGCTGGAGAGGCGTGGGGTTGGCAGCAGGGTCAGATTGGGACTCGTAAGCATAGCAGTCACCTCCTTGGTCCTGGCTCTGCCAAGCAGGTGGCTCACGAGTCAGACTGGGTGTCTGGCTGGACAGGCTCAGAAGATCCATTTGTATGGACAGTGGGTCCACCTCGCCTGAAAATCTGCCAGCCTGCCCTCCTGCTCCACTCTTTCCCGCCTTGGAACTGCGTCTAGACTCTCTAGTGGAGCGAGCGCTTTGGAAGGCAGAGTCAGAGGAGTCTGAGCCATTTGGCTCCTCCCCCAGGCTGCAGGATCGTGAGCAGAAGATTTGGCCCTGCTTGGGCAGGAAGGGGCGGCCCAGCAGAGAGCGCTTACAGCGGGCGCAGCAGAAGCAGCCTTCGGTGGCGTGCCAGTGCTGCCCGTCGTACGTCATCTGGCCTTGGTCAATGCCTGCAGGAAAGACAAAGAAATATGTTCATCCACAAGGGTTAGGGAAAATGATGGACAGTGTAGCTAAGTGCTAATCTACCAGTAAAATACAAAACTCCTCATCCTTATCCAAGAGGTTGATATTAAAAATGTGAGAAATGTCCTATTTAAAATGCTGTTTTATGGGAACAGAGTAGGATATTACAAGTTGGTGGTTGAGTGAGATGGAGTGAGAAAATGGAGCCTGAGGCTGTAACACTTAACTGAGTTTGAGGCAAACTCATTATGGAGCTTGCCCAGCACTGTATAAACACATTGCATT
The DNA here is from genome assembly GCF_046629955.1 of Centroberyx affinis. Classification (NCBI taxonomy): domain Eukaryota; kingdom Metazoa; phylum Chordata; class Actinopteri; order Beryciformes; family Berycidae; genus Centroberyx; species Centroberyx affinis. The sequence goes on from NW_027281106.1 coordinate 116,125, forward strand.
TTAAGTATGTTTGGAGTTGTCGGAGGGGGGAAGAAAACCAGCTATTTGCTAATGGCTGCCATCTGGTTTCAGCATGTTTTCTGATGGTTTCAATTTATAATCAGTTGAGTTTTTTTTTAGCCAAATACTTTTCTGTATCCTGTCTGACAAATAATTACAGAGCAAATTTGTTGAGAGGGACGTGCCAACTCACAGCTGGGCATCCTGTTGAGGGACACACACACACACAAACACAAACACACAACTCTAACAGGAGGTGGCATGGGGCCAAGAGGTGCTAATATGGAAGATTTACTGCTGAAAAATATGCCAGGTTCCTCTCTCAGTGGGTTTGCTTAACGCTGCAATGTTCTCAGCTTGTGAGATGTTTGAATTTGAAAACATAACCAATCAATTAACACTGTGTGAATGTGACCAGGATAAAAGCAAATCTTGAAGGTGAAAAGTCTCTTGAAATGGAAATGCCCTTGCCCCAGGCTATCTTCATGCTGCATGATATACATTCCTATGAGCCAAGGTCTCAATGATCCTTTGTTTGTACCCTTGCCTCTAACACTGGACCACTTTTGGATGATATCATTCAGTGATAAAATGCTTAAAGAAAATCAGGCCACATCCTCTCTGCTGTAGCTCTCTCTCTTCTCCACTGTGTTACTCTCTACAAAAACCAGGTCACTCCTCCATCCTCCCTCAATAAAACCTGTAACTACATCTGAAACAGCTGCACATTCATCTTCCCCTTACAGAAAAATCCCCTTATAAATTATATTCCTATAGGGACTTGTGTCTGTAGGTCTCAATAGTGAGTTTATAGTGACCGTATCATACTTTATGGCATTTTTCATATCTCCTATGGTATAACTATTCCTAAGTGGGTGGCGGTGGTGTCACAGCGCAGCGTACCGATGTGTTCCCCGCAGGAGTCGCAGTACTCGGCGTAGAGGGACTCGAAGCAAGAGCAGCAGTAGGGCCGTCCCTCCTTCATGATGTAGCGCTGACCCCCCAGCACCGTCTCGCACTCGAAACAGCAGAAGTGCTTCATGTGCCAGTGACGCCCCTCTGCCTCGGTGCACTCGTCCGCAAAGATGATCTAAGGAAGGTGGGGGAGTAAGAGAGAGAGAGAGAGAGGGATGCGGTATCGTTTATCATGGCTTCTCAGGGGTAAAACCTCCCTTGGCTTATTACTGTACGGTGAATGACAGGACAAAGGCTTGGGTTGCCATCCCCCCCCCCCTGTACGCACCACTTTCTCCTCTGCAGGTTGCTACTCTTAGATCATCCTCTTTGTCATTGACTTGTGTAGGAGGCTAATGTGTGCGGGGAGTTGCCAAATTCTAGACGGTGCTTTAACTTTTAATTACGCCGCTGTTAAAACACTGGGGTTCCTTTTAAGTACTAAGCACCCTGTAAATTGAAACAAAGTGTCCTTGTCCTAGCGTGTAAGAGAGTGTTAATGGTGGGGAGATTAGACGATAGAGAGCTGACCCCATTACATTGGAAAAACCCATGCGTTGAATAATGAAAGTGTGTGTGTGTTGGGGAGTAACGCCTGTGCGTATCTATGGCAGTGGTTCCGTGTGTGTATGTGCGCGTGCGTATATATATATATATATTATAAATAGCTCCACTGACACTGTCCCACATTGCAGGTACATTCAAGGAGGTTGTATGTGGATCTAGCACATTAGCATGCATGCGTGCGCAATGTGTTGAGCGCATACCTCGTCGCAGGCGGTGCAGCGCGGCTTAAGCCTCTCGGCGTGGTGGCGGCCACAGTAGATCTTCCCCTCCTGGTGGAAGTAGATGAGGTCCACCAGGAGCTCGTCGCACATGCTGCACACGAAGCAGCCGGGGTGCCAGCACACGGCGTGACCCGCCCGCGACGCAAACACCGCGATGTCGCCGCCGTTTATCTGGCCACCGCACTAGAAAGGGGGGAGGATGAAGGGGGAGAGAGTTATTGAGAAAGGAGTTCATGCACAACAGCCTTGTTTCTATCAGGACTCGCTGTAATCAACTACACAAATAATGCATTTTTGCGTTGAAACTGAATTGAATTGAAAGCAGGAGGGTGTATATGTGTGTGTGTGTGTGTGGGGGACAGTGGGGGTGTGTGTGGGCGGTGGACAGGGACAGACAGAGAGGAGGCGTACAGGAAGGAGAGGGGCCGCTGGAGAAGATTGGTGGGGCAGAGGGGAGGGACGACGATGGAGAGATATACGAGAGGATAAAGAGGAGAGGAAGATGGGAATGGCGGTAGGAATAGGAAGAGAAGATAGGAAGACAGACAGGGTCAGGTAGGGCAGAGGAGATTTAGAGGGGTGGGAAAATGGAGATGAAAGAGAGAGAGAGAGACACAGAGAGAGAGAGAGAGGTGGGGGGGGGGGTTACAATCAGGTTATCTAACTGGCACACAGCCTACTGCTGCGTGAAGGCCAGGCCAGAGGGGGGAGGGGAATTCAATCAATAGACACTCTCCCAACAATCTGCTCCCTAACGCTCCAGCATGTGTGTGTGTGTGTGTGTGTGTGTGTGTGTGTGTGTGTGTGTGTGTGTGTGTGTGTGTGTGTGTGTGTGTGTGTGTGTGTGTGTGTGTGTGTGTGTGTGTGTGTGTATGTGTGTGTGTGTGTCTGGGTTTCCGTATCCGGTAATTACCGTTTTTTTACCGGGAAAATCTGTTGAAGTCCGACATATTTAAATCTCGCTGGTCATAATGTCTGGTGAAAATAATTCCCTCTAAGCACAATTATTGGAACATTGTGCTCCTTGTTTTACTGAGACTGAGTTACAGCAACAGGTTGAGTTCTACTCCCAGTCTATCTCCCGACCTGCTCCCGACGACTAGCTTTGAGTAGCTTTGAGTAGCTTTAAGTCTCTTTCAGTAAAGTAATAATAAATATTGCACTATGTGAGTTGATTTAAGTGACACGAGACACAACTGGGGAGGATTTATTTTAAATTGGTTAATACATTACGCTACATTAAAAACAATCAGGGGCGATGTGTGTGTGCGTCGGGTGAAGGTAAGATGCCTTTACAAGTTTATTTTCATGACTTTTTGCTGGGCTGTGCTTTTTACATATTTACTGTGTTGTTTTTCTTGGTTGTAGGTTGCGTATTTAGCAATTGGCAATGTGCGATGATGGTTAACGGGACTTGCGTAATGGTGAGAGGGACACGCAGTTTTTGGCATTTGGCATTGCGTAATGGTGAAAGCATATGGCTATTTGGCAACAAAATACTGTCAGGAACGAAGTAAAGTGCAAATTTTCATAGTAGATGATGATATTTTTCTATTTTGCATGGTAACGTTGTGTGTGTGTTTGAGAGAGATAGCGTTATGCATGTGAGTCTATTGACGGGACTTAAGTTATTTGGAATGTAATGTATAAGCAAAAGTAGCCTACTTTTCAATAAAAAATATTATAAATCTACATGCCTTGATGATGTCATTCTTTATATAGCCTGCCTATCAATTGTTTTTAAGCTCAATAAACACAGATAATATTTGACCGGAATTTCTCCCATTTGTCCGGGACATTGAAATCTTCCAGGACACGTGGACCCCTGGTGGAAACCCTGGTGTGCGTGTGTGTATGTGTGTGTGCTGTGGCAGTCTACTAAGCAAATGAAAAACAAAAGCTGTAAAGCAGGTATACAACCGGGGCACCAACATAACAGAGAACAGCTACACACTCGCTCATGCCTGTTGTACACTTGGTGCTGAACTGAGGCCAGTTTGTTGTTAAAAGAACTCTCTACTGCTCTCAGTCCCATCAGCCCATCGCAAGAATACACAAGATGTTAAATGTTTGATGGGACACTGTGTGCTGCAGTGAAATAGTTTTGGAAAGACAAGATGTAGGGCAGTTCGACCGGTTCAATTGTGAATGTCAAAGTGTATTTGAGTAACTCCAGGATCCTGAACAGCTGCACAACATCAGTCCAGGCTTGTTTATCTAGGCCTTCATGTGCCTTGAGGTTTAACCAGCAACTTTACTTGGAGGTATTAAGGAAAAGAGAAAGATTTAACACATGAACAATCAAAACAGTCACCATTTCAGTGTGTGGATGAGAGACAGCTTTCTCTGAGGAGCTCACACAATCACACACACCACCTGAAGACCCTCTCAAGAACAAGACCTCCATAACCCACTGAGGTGAGATTGACAAGGTCACCACTCCACTGTAGAGGCCGACCGCTGTCGTATCTCTGCCCCTTTATATGTCAATACAGAGCTCCTCTCATACATCATAACAAAGGCTTGAAATGCCAGCGGGCCATTCAGTATGTCTGTCACATGATTCGGTGCTTTCATTCCAGCTGCCACATGGCAACACCTTGATCTCGTCACGCTCAATTCTCTCTTGTCACGGGATACATGTTTAGAAGTGAAACGATGGGCTGCTGTCAGAGCATCTTTGATCTTGTCCTATATCCTTCCCGCTATGTCACGGGGAAAACGATGCAAATATGGCATTTTAGATATTTCTGTCTACCTGTTCGCAGATGGCCCCCGTCATGGTCACGGGGAACGGTCGCACATTGCCGCGGCCCAAGTTCTCCCGCTTCCGTTGGTTACTGAAGAGCTTGAGTTCCCGCTTCTCCTCGTCGTCCAGGCTGTTACAGTAGCGCACCTGGACACACACACACCGCATAAACGCAAATTTGTTAAGTGTTAAACAGTTATGCAGACAGATAGAGAGAATAGAGAGTTAAAGATGCAGTGTGTAGCATCTTTTAACATCAGTGCATCATTGTCAAATTAATAGCGATACCTTGGTTTTACCGTAAACAAACAAGACCGTGGCTAAGATGATAGGCAGCCTCTATCTCACACCAGTGGTATTGCTAGTGCTAGAGTTTCCCAAGATTAAGACCACTTTCACTTTATGTAAGAAGATAAACATGCGGGAAGTGATTTTTCCATCAGCCTTTCACTCCTTCCACCATCTGCCATTGTGAGAAACTCAGCTCCCTCTTCCTGTTTTGTGCCGTAAAGCAATATCCCTTGGTGCTGTAAAGCAATACAGTAAAAGCCGACCCGGTGGCAAGCAATGTAAAATGCAGGTAGAGGCTGCTGGTCTTCCTGGTCGATGGCGGTGGTCTCATTTGTTTCGGTAATTATACTAATGTCTCGAAATTAATGTGGTAATGATTTATTGATGTTAAAATGTTACACCTTTAATGTGTTTAAGCAGCTATACACACACACACACACACCTCACTATCCCATTCCCGCCCATTAAGAAGACAGATTCCATTTTTGCTGTGTCCGTCTCTGTGCCCTTCTCCCCTCTTATCTCTGTTTTGCCCTGAAGGCAGGGAGGGATGGAGGGATGGAGGGATGGAGGGAGGAGGGGGGAGGGGCAGTATGGTCTCTGGGTCTCTCACCTCATTGTCGTGGGGGGCAGCTGATGGAGCAGCTGTTTGATGCGGTATTTCTCTCCTGGGCTGTTCACGTAGGGCACCTTGTCCTCGGGCAGGGAGCTGTAATACTGGTGAACCTGGGAGAGAGAGAGAGAGAGAGAGAGAGAGAGAGAGAGAGAGAGAGAGAGAGAGAGAGAGAGAGAGAGAGAGAGAGAGAGAGAGAGAGAGAGAGAGAGAGAGAGAGAGAGAGAGAGAAGAGAGAGAGAGAGAGAGAGAGAGAGAGAGAGAGAGAGAGAGCTGAAATAAACCTATATTGCTTTACAAAATGAAAACACGTGACTGCAGGAAGATGGAGTGAGGAGTCCTATGACCTGGAGTGACCGAGTGGAGCCGCGCATGCAAACGGAGGTCCGACACACATATGTTCCCGCAAACACACACTTAGAAACACTTTGATTTATGGCCCACCGGTGGAGACTTAATGGAACCTCGCCCCTCACTCTCTGCACATTGACATGGGAATGTATTATGGACCTGTCACACACACACACACACACACACACACACACGCATGCACACACACGTAATTAAACATGTATGCGTGCAGCAGTGTGTGTGCACGTGCATGTATGTAGCGTGTGTGCGACAGGAGGATTAATGCTAATCTCACCATTCCAAATCACTTGGACATTCTTTACATTACAGGGGCCGACAATGAATGTCATCTCTGTGTTATTTATTGCGGTCTTTTTATTACAGTGTAACAGGGGGCCGCGTTATAATAGGGGGCCAGCGGTCATATATGAATGCGATTGGAGGGGGACCAAGCCACGAAAGGGATGGGATTTAAAGGTAGATTTGAGGACAAAGGTCAAAGAGAGAGAGGGGTGAGGTGAGAAAGGGAGAAGACACGAGAATGCCAAAATGTTGGAGAAATGGACAGAGACAGCAACAGAGAAAGCAAGTACAACAGAAAGTCAGAAGTTAGAAGTAGCAGAGACAAAAAGGACAATCTAGACTGATGAAATGAGAGAGGAGCAAAAACAACAGAGCGAGAGGCATAGAGAAGACTGGGAGTGGAGGAGAGAGAGAACGATCAATACTTGCTGACTAGGGGGCCAGGGCCAAGCCAATCTTAATGGCCTATCTTTCTAATGAATGGATCTACTGACTGGAACCCATCAGCTTTGTCCTTGGCAATGATAACACAGAGTCTGTCACACACACATACACACACACACAGATTAACTTGAATAATGTCGACACGCATCAGTACGTATCGACTCAGAAACAACCTCTATACAGCCGACGCTTCTTTCCAACACATCATCACACCGCTCTTCAAAATCCTCATATTTCAAAGCGCGTTTCTTGAAAGTAGCATTATATAAGCATGTTTGTTGTTGGGGTGGATTTATAGCGGGGGCCTCTTGTTATAAGTGTAACCTAATTCCTGGTGCTCTGCTTTTGTTGGCTTCGGCCGGTGCTGGCGGGGGACGCGGGATCCGTGTCCAGCGGCACGGCTTAGGGCGCTGGGGGGGGGGGGTTCTCCGGATAGTCCATGAAAGACCGACTGTGGTCAAGCACAATAACTCACACAGCGCCGACATGCACATGAGGAAAAAAACACATGCATGCTGCAGACGTGTGTACACATACACACACACACACACACACACACACACACCTCAAATGATAAATCACAAAACATGCTTCCAACAACAACAGGGTTACACTCTAGGGGTGAAAGGCACACTGCCCCGAGGAAAAGATCTAGGATAGATACACACATGCGCGCACACACACACACACACACACACAGTGGACACACAGTTGCAGCGAGAGCCAGGAGGAGCAGCCAGCTTGTGATAATAACTGTAATCGAAAGCAGACGAAACTAAAGACAGGGCAGCATTTCGAACTGTACCGAAAGGCGTGTTTTTAAAGGCTAAAGCAAATGGTAGGGCTTCACGACGGAGAGAGGCTGAGTGACAGGAGAGATCGCCTCACACAGCTGGTTTCTATCGCTCTTAATGGCCAGACAGCCAGGGGAAAAGACACAACCAGCCACCAGTCCTGACTTTCTCTCAACAAGCCACTTTGGAGCGGTTATTGGACATCCTAGATATTATATTATTAGGAAAACACTGGTAGAATCAGCCAAACATGGCGGTGGAGATGGTGTTTTCATAACTATGAGAGCAGATAGGATGGTTGTGTCTGTGTTTATGTCTGTGATTACTTCAGGGCCTGAAGTAAGACCAAGATAATAAAAGTTCTATTCTATTGTATTCTATTGTCCTTATTGGTTAAGTCAAAGACAAGTGTTTGCATGATAACCCTGCGTTGAATTCTGTTCTTTTCTCGTTTTACTCCGTTTAAATATCCTGTGTGTGACTGATGCAATAAAGCAGCTTTCATCTTCACCACTAGATGAAAATCAGACTGTGGAAGATGCACAACAGACTCTACATTGGACTGCAGCCCTTGCTGTGTGACGGTGGAGAGATACCAGTTACAGGCCACTGCTGAGTAACATTCTTGGCCTCGGCAAGCTGTATCTTGGCAACCTCCAGGCGTTTTATTTGAGCGAGATGGAGGGAAGAGAGCAAGAAGAGACAGTGGGAGAGAGAATTTTGGCAGGCGCTTCTTCACACTGCGGCCCAATAACTTCTCCAGCACACTCAATAATGGCTGTCTTTGGAGATAAAGATGCAAGGCTGTTTTGAACGCATGTTCTTTTTATTGAGCCTGTATATTTCAACGACTTGAAGTGGAGAATAAATCAACTGGAAATGATTTCTTACTTCTGTAAACACGGTTTTGTTGACGGAAATCCACGCACACACCCAGGGGAGTTGAACAGTCCGAGCTACAAGTATTGATGTTTATGAGTTATCCCTCATAATCCGTCAGACACGTTTGTTGAATACCCCAGTCCTGGTCTGAAATCTCCTGTTACAGAGTGGTGACTTTACACCACTGGCGATTGAATAGCAGACGTATACAGAGCGCTGACTCCCTATGGGGAAACCTAAAGCCAGCGTTTAGATCCTGGAGATTAGCTCATATTCGCCCATCCCTCCCTCCTCGCGCTCCGTCTTGCTCTCTTGCAGTGTATGGCAGGGTGTGAAAAGCCCCACATCAGGCGTACTTCCGCTCCTCTGTGAGAGGTCAAACAACATGTTTCCACAGCTTGAATGACTTGCATTTCAGGTTGGGAACTAGAAATTGCTATA